>NC_084632.1:42846194-42913694 GCF_033978795.1 Nerophis ophidion
CCATAGAACTTCTGCATAAACACGCCGGAGATGCAATCAGTGAGGCTGCCAGGCCGAGTGATCGACTGTGGCTCGCTGCTCTTGTCGGGAGGGTCAAACTCAGGACTTTCAGGGACAAGATGACTTCTTTTTTTTTTTCATTGTTTACATCCCGGCCAGAGAGAGCTGTGACAGCAAATAATGGAAAGTTGCACACTGTTATTTGAACTCACGCCTTCCAAATTGACTCAGAAGCTATCCTTACTCACTCAAAGCCAGGGACAACTACAGAACCATTTAAAGTACTATCTATCTATCTATCTATCTATCTATCTATCTAGTTGCATGGCTGTAGTGCATCTGTGTGGGCAACAAATGCCTAGTTAGGGACTGGATGTCCCTTTGGGACAGAGAAATCCATTGTATTTCTAAGGTTTTATTATTATTATACCACCGCCTCTTTGGGCTGTAATTTGACCCCCTTAACATGCTTCAAAACTCACCAAATTTAACTCACACATCAGAACTGCTGATTATCAAAACTCAAAATTGCGCTCTAGCGCCCCCTAGGAAAAAACACAGACAAAACAGCTTGTAACGTCCGTTAAGAATGTCGTAGAGACATGAAACATAAACCTCCATGTAGGTCTGACTTAGATCTAGGTTTCATACACTGAGCTTCAGCAAAAATCAACAGGAAGTTGGCAAAAACCCCTTCAAATCAAAAGTTTCCGAAAAAATTGTCATTTTTGCTGTAATTTGACCCCCTTAAAATGCTTCAAAACTCACCAAACTGGACACACACATCAGGACTGGTGAAAATCCAAAACTCAAAATTGTGCTCTAGCGCCCCCTAGGAAAAAACACAGACAAAACTGCTTGTAACGTCCGTTAGGAATGTCGTAGAGACATGAAACATAAACCTCTATGTAGGTCTGACTTAGATCTAGGTTTCATACACTGACCTCCTTCAGCAAAAATCAACAGGAAGTTGGCAAAAACCCCTTCAAATCAAAAGTTTCGGAAAAAATGTCATTTTTGCCTCTTTGGGCTGTAATTTGACCCCCTTAAAATGCTTCAAAACTCACCAAATTTAACACACACATCAGGACTGGCGAAAATCCAAAACTCAAAATTGCGCTCTAGCGCCCCCTAGGAAAAAACACGGACAAAACTGCTTGTAACGTCCGTTAGGAATGTCGTAGAGACATGAAACATAAACCTTTATGTAGGTCTGACTTAGATCTAGGTTTCATACACTGACCTCCTTCAGCAAAAATCAACAGGAAGTTGGCAAAAACCCCTTCAAATCAAGTTTCCTAAAAAAATGTCATTTTTGCCTCTTTAAGCTGTAATTTGACCCCCTTAAAATGCTTCAAAACTCACCAAACTGGACACACACATCAGGACTGGTGAAAATCCAAAATTCTAAATTGCGCTCTAGCGCCCCCTAGGAAAAAACACAGACAAAAATTCTTGTAACATCCGTTAAGAATGTTGTAGAGACATGAAACAAAAACCTCTATGTAGGTCTGACTTAGATCTAGATTTCATACACTGACCTCCTTCAGCAAAAATCAACAGGAAGTTGGCAAAAACCCCTTCAAATCAAAAGTTTCCGAAAAAATGTCATTTTAGCCTCTTTCAGCTGTAATTTGACCCCCTAAACATGCTTCAAAACTCACCAAATTTAACTCACACATCAGGACTGGCGAAAATCCAAAACTCAAAATTGCCCTCTAGCGCCCCCTAGGAAAAAACACAGACAAAACTGCTTGTAACGTCCGTTAAGAATGTCGTAGAGACATGAAACATAAACCTCTATGTAGGTCTGACTTAGATGTAGATTTCATACACTAACCTCCTTCAGCAAAAATCAACAGGAAGTTGGCAAAAACCCCTTCAAATCAAAAGTTTCCAAAAAAATGGTCATTTTTGCCTCTTTAAGCTGTAATTTGATCCCCTAAACAAGCTTCAAAACTCACCAAATTTAACTCACACATCAGGACTGGCGAAAATCCAAAACTCAAAATTGCGCTCTAGCGCCCCCTAGGAAAAAACACGGACAAAACTGCTTGTAACGTCCGTTAGGAATGTCGTAGAGACATGAAACATAAACCTCCATGTAGGTCTGACTTAGATCTAGATTTCATACACTGACCTCCTTCAGCAAAAATCAACAGGAAGTTGGCAAAAAACCCTTAAAATCAAAAGTTTCCTAAAAAATGTCATTTTTGCCTCTTTAAGATGTAATTTGACCCCCTTAAAATGCTTCAAAACTCACCAAACTGGACACACACATCAGGACTGGCCTATATTGCGATCTAATAATAAATTTTTAAAAATGTGCTCTAGCGCCCCCTAGGAAGAAAACACAGACAAAACTGCTTGTAACTTCCGGTAGGAATGTTGTAGAGACAAGAAACATAAACCTCTATGTAGGTCTCATTTAGACCTACAAGCTGGCACGAGAGCCCCAGTATTCTGGTTACAATAATGTTTTTATTTAGTCTACTCTGCAACAACCTCACAAAATTTTTCAGTCTTTTTAAGTCTCTTTTGCTCTCTGTTGGGCTCTAACTCCAACTCCCCTCTATGTCTCGTTCCGGCTGCTGCTAATACGGATGACATGTAATTAGATAACAAAATCCACAGCTGGGCAATCTACTTACCTGCTGCTGACTTTGAGGCCGATCCTTACACACTCCGCTCCGCGGCAGGGCCACAGACCACGCCCCCCTCCACAAAAGGGATTTTATTTTCCACGATGGTTGTGAGGAGGGGTCTTTTAGATGCGCCTTCACACTGTGGATAGACGACGTGTTTGTTCGCAGCCGGTGTTCTGGCAAGACATGCACCCTCCTGGAATTCATAAAAGTGCCTCGAGGAATATGGGTGTGTATCCTTGTTGAAGGAACCTTTCATGCGAGTACAATCTTTAGCCATGTGAACACTAGGACACAAATAAACGCTGATTAGTTAAAAAAAAAAGGCAAACATTACATCTACAATAAATAAACGTGTGCGTAATACTGCAAGTACCTGAATGGACAAAGTACAGAGTAGTAAAAAATAACTATGTACTGAATCTTTACTTTAAATATCATCTGAGAGAGAAGAGTATAAATTGTCTAATAAGAAGGGATTGTTTACATTTTCCAAGCAAATTTATTAAGAACGTCATTGAAACATTGTTGTCGTCATGGAAAAAAATTAAATCAATACAAAAAACGTCGACAGGTAGATGTCAACCAACTTTCATTGTCTTAACTTTTGTGTTGTGAACAATAACAGAATAATGGATGCTTTAAAGGGGAACTGCACTTTTTTCTTTACATGACGATGGATGAATTTATTTTTATCCATCCATTTATCCATCTTTTTCCGCTTATCTGAGGTCAGGTCGCGGGGGCAGCAGCCTAAGCAGGGAAGCCCAGACTTCCTTCTCCCTATCCACTTCGTCCAGCTCTTCCCGAGGGATCCCGAGGAGTTCCCAGGCCAGCCGGGAGACATAGTCTTCTCAACGTGTCCTGGGTCTTCCCTTTGTCTTCCTGCCAGTCGTACACGCCCTAACCACCTCCCTAGGGAAGCGTTCAGGTAGCATCCTGACCAGATGCCCTAACCACCTCATCTGGCTCCTGTCCATGTGGAGGAGCAGCGGCTTTACTTTGAGTTCCTCCCGGATGACAGAACTTCTCACCCTATCTCTAAGGGAGAGACCCGCCACCTGGCGGAGGAAACTCATTTTGTACCCGTGATCTTGTCTCTTTTGGTCATGACCATAGGTGAGGATGGGAACGTAGATCGACCGGTAAATTGAGAGCTTTGCCTTCCGGCTCAGCTCCTTCTTCACCACAACGGATCGATACAGCGTCCGCATTACTGAAGACGCCGCACCGATCCGCCTGTCGATCTCACCATCCACTCTTCCCTCACTCGTGAACAAGACTCCCAGGTACCTGAACTCCTCCACTTGGGGCAGGGTCTCCTCCCCAACCCGGAGATGGCACTCCACCCTATTCCGGGCGAGAACCATGGACTCGGACTTGGAGGTGCTGATTCCCATCCAAGTCGCTTCATACTCTGCTAAGAACCGATCCAGTGAGAGCTGAAGATCCCGGCCAGATGAAGCCATCAGGACCACATCATCTGCAAAAAGCAGAGACATAATCCTGCAGCCACCAAACCAGATCCCCTCAAGGCCTGGACTGAGCCTAGAAATTCTGTCCATAAAAGTTATGGACAGAATGGGTGACAAAGGACAGCCTTGGCGGAGTCCAACCCTCACTGGAAACGGGTCCGACTTACTGCCAGCAATGCGGACCAAGCTCTGTTATGTCTTTGATAATAATTGTGAACAATAGGCAAGATTTCAAAGTGCAGTTCCCCTTTAAGATTAGCATTTTAATGATTCATTTCGACAAGAGTATTGTAAAGATCACTCCGATGCAATTATTTATATTTGATAAAGATCCACTCCGACTCCGACAGTTCGGCATTCCACTTTAATTGATCGCTTCCGACTCGTCGTTTGTGCAAAGCGTACAATATTTACAAATCAAGACGAACGACCACTCGGCTCATTAAAGCCCACACCAGAGTCGAGGATCACTCGGTCATGAAGTCCATGACTCTAGTCTATATGAAAAACTCCTTTTGGTTGGCATTCGCAGGGCTCTGGTATACCGTCTCTTCGCTCCGGTGAGCATCGGTGATGTCGGGCTGTGCTGCTTTCATGCTTGGGTGTGGGTAAGTCTCGCGTCGGCTGCAGGCCAGTCTGGCGATGACGGCCAACACCGATAACGTGACGAAAACCACCAACGCTATCACCCCTAAAAACACAAGCATGGTGTAAATATGAGTATTTGTAGCCAGGTTTAATATCATTACCTACTCTGAGGCCTAGTGGTTAGAGTGTCCGCCCTGAGATAGGTAGGTCGTAAGTTCAAACCCCGGCCGAGTCATAACAAAGACTATAAAAATTGTACATGTTAACTCCCTGCTTGGCACTCAGCATCAAGGGTTGGAATTGGGGGTTAAATCACCAAAAAATATTCCCGGGCGTGGCCACCGTTGCTGCTCACTGCTCCCCTGAGTGATGGGTTGAATGCAGTGGATAATCTCACCACACCTAGTGTGTGTGTGACAATCTTTGGTACTTTAACTTTATTCAGAGATATCAGTATACATCACATACTGTATATCCATCCATCCATTTCTACCGCTTGTCCCTTTTTGGGGTGGCGGGGCTCGCTGGAGCTTATCTCAGCAGAAGCATTCGGGTGGAAGGCGGCGTACACCCTGGACAAGTCGCCATCTTAGGGACCTATCCCCAGGTGCAATTGTTTGGAGGTGGGAGGAGCCTATCCCAAGGTGCATGTCTTTGGAGGTGGGAGGAAGCCAGAGTACCCGGAGAGAACCCACGCAGTCACGGGGAGAACATGCAAACGCCACACAGAAAGATCCCGAGCCCGGGATTGAACTCAGGATTAAATAACCCCTGGTCCACCGTGATGCCCAATACATCTGGCCATCCATCCATCATCTTCCGCTTATCCGAGGTCGGGTCGCGGGGGCAGCAGCCTAAGCAGGAACGCCCAGATTTCCCTCTCTCCAGCCACTTTGTCTAGCTCGTCCCGGGGGATCCCGAGGCGTTCCCAGGGTACTCTGGACATACTCATAGTCTTCCCAACGTTTCCTGGGTCTTCCCCATGGCCTCCTACCGGTTGGGCGTGCCCTAAACACCTCCCAAAGGAGGCGTTCGGGTGGCATCCTGACCAGATGCCCGAACCACCTCATCTGGCTCCTCTCGATGTGGAGGAGCAGCGGCTTTACTTTGAGTTCCTCCCGGATTGCAGAGCTTCTCACCCTATCTCTAAGGGAGAGCTGGCGGAGGAAACTCATTTCGGCCGCTTGTACCCGTGATCTTATCCTTTCGGTCATGACCCAAAACTCATGACCATTGAGAGCTTTGCTCATTCTTCACCACAACGGATCGATACAACGTCCGCATTACTGAAGACGCCGCACCGATCCGCCTGTCGATCTCACGATCAACTCTTCCCCCACTCGTGAACAAGACTCCTAGGTACTTGAACTCCTCCACTTGGGGCAGGGTCTCCTCCCCAACTCAGAGATAGCACTCCACCCTTTTACGGGCGAGAACCATGGACTCTGACTTGGAGGTGCTGATTCTCATTCCGGTCACTTCACACTCGGCTACGAACCGATCCAGTGAGAGCTGAAGATCCTGGCCAGATGAAGCCATCAGGACCACATAATCTGCAAAAAGCAGAGACCTAATCCTGCGGTCACCAAACTGGAACCCCTCAACGCCTTGACTGCGCCTAGAAATTCTGTCCATAAAAGTTATGAACAGAATCGGTGACAAAGGACAGCCTTGGCGGAGTCCAACCCTCACTGGAAACGTGTCCGACTTACTGCCGGCAATGCGGACCAAGCTCTGACACTGATCATACAGGAAGCGGACCGCCACAATCAGACAGTCCGATACCCCATACCCTCTGAGCACTCCCCACAGGACTTCCCGAGGGACACGGTCGAATGCCTTCTCCAAGTCCACAAAGCACATGTAGACTGGTTGGGCAAACTCCCATGCACCCTCAAGAACCCTGCCGAGAGTATAGAGCTGGTCCACAGTTCCACGACCAGGACGGAAACCACACTGTTCCTCCTGAATCCGAGGTTCGGCTATCAGGCGTAGCCTCCTCTCCAGTACACCTGAATAAACCTCACCGGGAAGGCTGAGGACTGTGATCCCACGATAGTTGGAACACACCCTCCGGTCCCCCTTCTTAAAGAGAGGGACTACCACCCCGTGTTGCCCAAATAGGCCAAAAAACAAGTTCTCAGGAGGCTAAAAGTGGTTATCAGGGCATCCTGGTTCAATACCTCCAATTAAGGCGGAGTCAGTCTTCACGGTGTTGACCAATGGTTGACTCGGATCCAGCGAGGCGGGTGTTTCTGGAAACAATGTAGAAAAACATGAGGATAAAAGCAGGCACACAGTGGTGGTCAAAAGTGTACGTACACTGGGAAAGAACATCATGTCATGGATGTCTGGAGTGTCCAATCATTTCTACAATTCTTATTTTCTCGAAGTTTGCTTCTTTTATGAATTTATTATGGCTCTACTGAAAATGTGCTGGCTCAAAAGTATACATACAGCAATGTTAATATTTGCTTACATGTCCGTTGGCAAGTTTCACTGCAATAAGGCGCTTTTGGTAGCCATCCACAAGCTTCTGCTTGAATTTTGGACCAAACAATTGGTGCAGTTCAGCTAAATGTGTTGTTTTTTTCTGACATGGACTTGTTTCTTCAGCATTGTCCACATGTTTAAGTCAGGACTTTGGGAAGGCCATTTGAAAACCTTCATTCTAGCCTGATTTAGCCATTCCTTTACCACTTTTGACGTGTGTTGGGGTTCATTGTCATCACACTGACCACGGCGCGGACATTTGTGCGTAACTGTGCCAGTTCCACGTCATTTTTCAATCGTACTAAAAATACAGACCCCCAAATTTTTTTTATAGTTGCATCTTTTACTTTTTATGTTTTGGACATTCTAATATTCAGCATACTTGTTGGATGGATTGCATTCTCTGTTTTGCTCATTTAAGAGACGAAATTCTTAGCGCACTTAGTAGATCAACTTTGTTTTGGTATTTTTTTATTGTGTGAAAAAATATATATATATACTCCAAAAAAAATATCTATTACAGACTAAGGTTGCAAAGGGGTGGAAATTTTCCTGTAAATTTTCGGAAACTTTCTGGAAATTTACCATGGGAAATTAAGCTCAGGAAGTTTGGAAATATTGACCATTTTCTGATTATTCCATGGGAATGAATGGGGGATTCAAATAATGATATATTATTGGGCACTTGTCTATATGCTGCTGCATCTTTGTGGCATTTTTGACGTAGCTCTTTGCACACTATTTGCAAATGTACACCGCCTTTCCGTCTTGATTGGTTGGGGTGAACTGTCTCCACATGTCATACGTGGCATTATTCTGTTTGTATTTATCTATTCTTGTAAAACACTAATGCAATTCCACACAGATATAAATAGTCAGCTAAACAATTGGAGTAGTCTTTAAAAATATTTGACTGATTGACAAATGAATAGAAATAGGCTAGATGAATAAATGAACAGTCAATCAGCATCCTAAATCAAACTATAAGCAACATTATTGTATGACAACTGAATAGCTAGCAGAACAGAAGGCAGAGAAAACTACACATTTTGATTTAGTATTTGCTAGTTGAACTTTACAGATCACAAAAAAAGTACATTCGGATCGCTAACATTGTTAGCATAAATGAATGGGATTTAAAATAGAGAAATTTAGCATCACGGCTAACGGAGAAATATTTCGGTTCATTATGAGACTGTGGTGGTACATAAACCTAGATGACTGGAGATATTGGCCCCAAAACCCTGAGTCTACAGTCATACAGTAACAAGCAATTACAACTCTATTCAACTATTTTAAACTTAAAACATGCGTTTGTTACGTCTCGTCTCGATTACTGTAACGTATTATTTTCGGGTCTCCCCATGTCTAGCATTAAAAGATTACAGTTGGTACAAAATGCGGCTGCTAGACTTTTGACAAGAACAAGAAAGTTTGATCACATTACGCCTGTACTGTATATACCTTTATATACATATATACATACATATATACCTATACTGTATATACCTTTATATACATATATACATACATATATACCTATACTGTATATACCTTTATATACATATATACATACATATATACCTATACTGGCTCACCTGCACTGGCTTCCTGTGCACTTAAGATGTGACTTTAAGGTTTTACTACTTACATATAAAATACTACACGGTCTAGCTCCATCCTATCTTGCTGATTGTATTGTACCATATGTCCCGGCAAGAAATCTGCGTTCAAAAGACTCCGGCTTATTAGTGATTCCTAGAGCCCAAAAAAAGTCTGCGGGCTATAGAGCGTTTCCGTTCGGGCTCCAGTACTCTGGAATGCCCTCCCGGTAACAGTTCGAGATGCTACCTCAGTAGAAGCATTTAAGTCTCACCTTAAAACTCATCTGTATACTCTAGCCTTTAAATAGACCTCCTTTTTAGACCAGTTGATCTGCCGCTTCTTTTCTTTTTTCTCTTATGTCCCCCCCTCCCTTGTGGAGGGGGTCCGGTCCGAGAACCATGGATGAAGTACTGGCTGTCCAGAGTCAAGACCCAGGATGGACCGCTCGCCTGTGTATCGGTTGGGGACATCTCTACGCTGCTGATCCGCCTCCGCTTGGGATGGTTTCCTGTGGACGGGACTCTCGCTGCTGTCTTGGATCCGCTTTGAACTGAACTCTCGCGGCTGTGTTGGAGCCACTATGGATTGAACTTTCACAGTATCATGTTAGACCCGCTCGACATCCATTGCTTTCGGTCCCCTATAGGGGAGGGGGGGGGATCGGGGGGGTTGGCCCACATCTGAGGTCCTCTCCAAGGTTTCTCATAGTCAACATTGGCACTGGTGTCCCACTGGATGAGAATTCTCCCTGACCACTGGGTGTGAGTTTTCCTTGCCCTTTTGTGGGTTCTTCTGAGGATGTCGTAGTCGTAATGATTTGTGTAGTCCTTTGAGACATTTATGATTTGGGGCTATATAAATAAACATTGATTGATTGATTGATTGATTGATTGAAATACCATAGATCAAATATGTTTACCCCAGTAATATCATCAACACTTACCTGACTGGATGAAGTCCTTGGGCTCAAATACTAGTGTGGCCTCAACAGCCCTGATGTAGTGTGTAGCATGCTGGGAATTATCCGTGCATGTGATGGAGGAATGCACAGAGCAGGGTTAAAATTCTACTGAATTTGCATGAAATCAGGTTGTATCAGCTAATAATCATGCTATAAGATCTAGCATGTTGCATTCAATGTTTATTCCCATTAATTGCTGTTAATTCCCATGGAAAGTTTCCAACTTTGAATATTCCCCGGAATTTTGCAATCTTATTACAGACATTTTATATATTTAAAGACAAGACTTTTGTCGGCTTTGTGTTATATGTGACATCACGTATGAATATGTTGAAATTTCTGCTTTTTTTCATTACATTAAATCTATTTGCTTGTCTTCTTGCATTTTTCTTGTCATTTTTATTTTATTTTATTTAATTTCGACAGATCAGGCCAATAGAGACAGATGTGCAATGGCAGTCTGGTTAGAAAGAATCCAGTCAGCCCCCCCGTCATCATACATGGGACACACGAAGGTGGTCAGGATATCACTTTTTCTACTTTTTACATGGACTCTATAAAAAAACTGAAAAATGTAGATTGCGCTACCAAACTACCGAATGAGAGCGTCAGAGAATTGATTGATTCGACCAATAAACATGAGCAAAGTTGCTTCGCCGTGCAAATAGTAAAATGTTGGATGGTTTATGGGAATCTTTATAGGAGCTTTACAAGGTGTGTCAAAAAAAGTCCCAAAAGTGTTGACGCCGGCATTCTTTGACACCAGGAGCTTTTGCAGGATCAAGCGGCTCGTCTACAGAGATCCTGCGGCGCTTGCTTTGTTTAGTGCGCGAGAAGAGGCGAGAGTTGTGGCAGGACGACGTGTGGCTGCTCACAATGGGCCCCATCCAGCAATAAGTTTTTCATTTTGTTCTTAGGCCCACTTACGAAGTTTTTAAGGAGATTCTGCAATCGTCTCTGCAGCTGAAAGTTGTTGTGTTTGCATGCCCAAGTAATGCAAAGTTGCAATATCAATCCATTCATCCATTTTCTACTGTTTGTCCCTTTTGGGGTCGTTGGAGCCTATCTCAGCGGCATTCGGGTGTATAAATCTATCTTATTTTTATTATTATTTTTTTAAATCTATCTTTTCTATTCTCATTGTTACTCTCGGTGTCTCCTAGCCGGTCAGGAATACATACAGTCGCGATCAAAAGTTTACACACGCTTGTAAAGAACATAATGTCCTGGCTGTCTTGGGTTTCCAATCATTTCTACAACTCTTATTTCTTTTGAGCTAGAGTGATTGGAGCACATACTTGTGGCCAAACGGCTCAATTTTTCACATGGACAAAGACAAGACCTTCAGGAAGAAATTTCTGTGGTCAGATGAAACAAAAATGGAGCTGTTTGGCCACAATACCCAGCAATATGTTTGGAGGAGAAAAGGTGAGGCCTTTAATTCCAGGAACATCAGACCTATCGTCAAGCATGGTGGTGGTAGTATTATGCTCTGGGCCTGTTTTACTACCAATAGAACTGGTGCTTTACAGAGAGTAAATGGGACAAGGAGGATTGCCTCCAAATTATTCAGGACAAGCTAAAATCATCAGCCCGGGGGTTGGGTCTTGGGTGTAGTTGGGTGTTCCAACCCCTAACACACATCAAAACTGGTGAAGGAATGGCCAAATCAGGCTAAAATTAAGATTTTAGAATGGCCTTCCCAAAGTCCTGACTTAAACGTGTGGACAATGCTGAAGAAACAAGTCCATGTCAGAAAACCAACACATTTAGCTTAACTGCACCAGTTTTGTCAAGAGGAGTGGTCAAAAATACAAGCAGAAGTCTGTGGATGGCTACCAAAAGCGCTTATTGCATTGAAACTTGCCAAGGGACATGTAAATAATTATTAACATGGCTGTATGTATACTTTGAAAAAAAATAAGACTTGTAGAAATGATTGGAAACTCAAGAAAGCCATGAGATTATGTTCTTTACAAGTGGATGTACAGTTTTTGACCACGGCTCTAACAACCAGATACACTCCCACTTTAGCAAATGGGTATTTAATTCAAACCACAATGTTTCGAGTACCTGGTAAAGAATGTGTTGTTTCTGACGATTGGGGATCAGCAAGGAGGGGAGAGCCACAGTCGGCCTGTGTCAGCACACCAGTGACGGTCACATGGCTGCCAGGCTGGAGTAGAGCTGCTTTCAGCGGACTGATGGAGTTGAACTCGACCGCTGATAGACAACCGGTGAAGCCAAGGGAGGCCAATCTTGACAGCTCCGTGTCAGCCATATCAGCATCTGAAGACACAAACAGACAAACCCAGGTGGATTGAAGACGGGTCAATGCAATACCAGTTATATGTAGCTGTGTTTTTGCAACGTATAGGATCTGTATTTTAATACCAGGAATTGTGGTAAGTTCCGTTCGCATGAAGAAGCACAAGTAGTTGTGTGTGTCAGACAATGTGGGGACATGCAGAGCAAGACTAATAAGTTCAGTTTGCATTAAGAAGCACAAGTATTTTTGACTGTCAGACAATGTGGGGACATGCAGAGCAAGACTAATAAGTTCAGTTCTCATTAGGAAGCACAAGTATTTGTGACTGTCAGACAATGTGGGGACATGCAGAACAAGACTAATAAGTTCAGTTCGCATTAAGAAACAAGTATTTGTGAGTGTCATACAATGTAGGGGCATGCAGAGCAAGATTAATAAGTTCAGTTTGCATTAAGAAGCACAAGTATTTGTGAGTGTCAGACAACGTGGGGACCTCCAGAGCAAGACTAATTAAGAAGCACAAGTATTTGTGACTGTCAGACAATGTGGGGACATGCAGAGCAAGACTAATAAGTTCACTTCGCATTAGGAAGTACAAGTATTTGTGACTGTCAGACAATGTGGGGACATGCAGAGCAAGACTAATAAGTTCAGTTCGCATTAAGAAGCACAAGTATTTGTGACTGTCAGACAATGTTGGGACCTGCAGAGCAAGACTAATAAGTTCAGTTCGCATTAGGAAGCACAAGTATTTGTGACTGTCAGACAATGTGGGGACATGCAGAACAACACTAATAAGTTCAGTTCGCATTAAGAAGCACAAGTATTTGTGAGTGTCAGACAATGTGGGCACCAGGAGAGCAAGACTAATTAAGAAGCACAAGTATTTGTGACTGTCAGACAATGTTGGGACCTGCATAGCAAGACTAATAAGTTCAGTTCGCATTAGGAAGCACAAGTATTTGTGACTGTCAGACAATGTGGGGACATGCAGAACAAGACTAGTAAGTTCAGTTTGCAATAAGAAGCACAAGTAATTGTGACTGCCAGACAATGTGGGGACATGCAGAGCAAGACTAATAAGTTCAGTTCGCATTAGGAAGCACAAGTATTTGTGACTGTCAGACAATGTGGGGACATGCAGAGCAAGACTAATAAGTTCAGTTCGCATTAGGAAGCACAAGTATTTGTGACTGTCAGACAATGTGGGGACATGCAGAACAAGACTAGTAAGTTCAGTTTGCAATAAGAAGCACAAGTAATTGTGACTGCCAGACAATGTGGGGACATGCAGAGCAAGACTAATAAGTTCAGTTCGCATTAGGAAGCACAAGTATTTGTGACTGTCAGACAATGTGGGGACATGCAGAGCAAGACTAATAAGTTCAGTTCGCATTAGGAAGCACAAGTATTTGTGAGTGTCACACAATGTGGGGACATGCAGAACAAGACTAATAAATTCAGTTCGCATTAAGAAGCACAAGTATTTGTGAGTGTCAGACAATGTGGGGACCTGCAGAGCAAGACGATTTTCTTCTGAAATTTGAAACTCAGACTGAAGAAATATCCACTGGAAACAATGCTGGTTTTAAGGGCGATTAAAGGAGGAACAAAAAAACCTGCAAACCCCAAAAGCAGTGAAGTTGTCACGTTGTGTAAATGGTAAATAAAAACAGAATCCAACAAATCCTTGCCAACTTATATTCAATTGAATAGACTGCAAAGACAAGATGCTTAACGTTCAAACTGGAAAACGTTGCTTGGTTTTTTTCAAATATTAGCTCATTTGGAAATAGATGCCTGCAACAGGACTAAAAAAAGCTGGTACAAGTGGCAAAAAAAGAGTGAGAAAGTTGAGGAATGCTCATCAAAGACTTATTTGGAACATTCAACAGATGGACAGGCTAATTGGGAACAGGTGGGTGCCATGATTGGCTATAAAAGCAGCTTCCATGAAAGGCTCAGTCGTTCACAAACAAGGACGGGGCGAGGGTCACCACTTTGTCAACATATGCCTGTCCAACAGTTTAGGAACAACATTTCTCAACCAGCGATTGCAAGGAATTTAGGGATTTCACCATGACCCTGATCAAAACTTTACATACCCCAGTTGTTATTACCGTGTATTGCCCCGTTTAACATCAATGGTAGCTTGAAGTCTTTTGTGGTAGTTGTGGATAAGCTTCTTTATTTTCTCAGATGGCAAAACTGCCCATTCTTCTTAGCAAAAAGCCTCCAGTTCCTGTAAGTTCTTGGGCTGTCTTGCATGAACTGCACGTTTGAGATCACCCCAGAGTGGCTCAATGATATTGAGGTCAGGAGATTGCGATGGCCACTCCAGAACCTTAACTTTGTTCTGCTGTAGCCAATGACAGGTCGACTTGGCCTCGTGTGTCGTATCATTGTCATGTTGGAATGTCCAAAAACATCCTATGTGCAACTACCGGGCTGATGAGTGCAAATTGTCCTCCAGTATTTTCTGACAACATGCTGCATTCATCTTGCCATCAATTTTGGCCAAGTTTCCTGTGCCTTTGTAGCCCACATATCCCCAAAACATCAGTGATCCACCTGTGTTTCACAGTAGGAATGGTGTTCCTTTCATCATAGGCCTTGTCCACTTCTCTCCAAATGTAACGTTAAGTTCAATTTTGGTCTCATCAATCTAAAGGACTTTGTTCCAGAAGTTTTGAGGCTGGTCTCTGTGCTGTTTGGCGTAATGTAAGCGGGATACTTTGTGACATTTGCGCAGAAATGGCTTTCTTCTGGCAACTCGACCATGCAGCCCATTTTTCTTCAAGCACCTCCTTTTTGTGCATCTTGAAATAGCCACACCACAATTTTTCAGAGAGCCCTGTATTTCAGCTGAAGATCCATCTATCCATCCATTTTCTACCGCTTATTCCATTTGGGGTCGCGGGGGGCGCTGATGCCTATCTCAGCTACAATCGGGCGGAAGGTGGAGGACACCCTGGACAGAAAACATTCACACACTAGGGACCATTTAGTGTTGCCAATCAACCTATCCCCAGGTGCATGTCTTTGGAAGTGGGAGGGGCCTATCCCCAGGTGCATGTCTTTGGAGATGGGAGAGGCCTATCCCCAGGTCCATGTCTTTGGAGGTGGGAGAGGCCTATCCCCAGGTGCATGTCTTTGGAGGTGGGAGGAGCCTATCCCCAGGTGCATGTCTTTGGAGGTAGGAAGGGCCTATCCCCAGGTGCATGTCTTTGGAGGTGGGAGGGGCCTATCCCCAGGTGCATGTCTTTGGAGGTGGGAGGGGCCTATCCCTAGGTGCATGTCTTTGGAGGTGGGAGTGGCCTATTCCCAGTTGCATGTCTTTGGAGTTGGGAGGAAGTCAGAGTACCCGTAGGGAGCCCATGCAGTCACGGGGAGGACATGCGAACTCCGCACAAAAAGATCCCGAGTCCAGGATTGAACCCAGGACTACTTAGGTCCTTTGTATTGTGAGTCAGACGCACTAACCCCTCTCCCACCGTGCTGCCCTCAGCTGAAGTTATTTGTGGATATTTCTTTGCATCCCGAACAATTTTCCTGGCAGTTGTGGTTGAAATCTTTGCTGGGTCTACCTGACCATGGTTTGGTTTTGAACTGAATCCCTCGTTTTCCACTTCTTAATCAGCATTTGAACACTGCTGATTGGCATTCTCAATTCCTTGGATATTTTTTTATACCCCTTTCCTGTTTTATGCAGAACCTTTGACAAATCGTTTGCCTTCCCCATGACTCAGAATTCAGAAACATCCGTGCAGCACTGGATGAAAGATGCACCGGTCTGTCAGAAGCCCAGAAACTCACTGACCTTTTATACACACCCGCTAATTACAAACAAACCGGTCACAGGTGAGGATTGGAACCTTGATTAGCCATTCAAACCTGTTTGTGTCAACTTTTGTGCATGTTATCAGATCAATGTCACTGGGGTATGTGAACTTTTGATCAGGGTCATTTGGGTACTTTCTTTTTTCATTTTGATTTAAGAGTAAACAGTTGTTTGCCAATAAATAGCTTCACACAACCATTAAGCATGAGTGGAAGAAAGGTTTTTGTGTTATTATTCAAGTTCTCTTATGAGCACGACTCAGGGTGGAGGAAAGAGTAAAACAACTTGTTGACTGTTAGCACGCTAACATTAGCAAGCTAACTTTTTGAGCTAATTTAGAAACCGCACACCCCAGAGTCCTGTGATGAGGTGGCCACTTGTCCAGGGTGTACGCCACCTACCCAAAAGGAATGAGTGGTATAAAATGGATGGATAAATCCCCCAGAGTCATATAACTTGGCATGTGACACTTGTTGACTTTTAGCATGCTAACATCGCTCGCAAAGTTTTTGAGCGAATTAAGAAACGGTTTACCCCGGAGTCATATAACTTGGTATGTGACACTTGTTGACTGTTAGAATGCTAACGTTACCATGTTAACTTTTTGAGCTAATTTAGAAACCGCTTCCCCCAGAGTCATGCAAATTGGTATGTGACACTTGTTAACTGTTAGCATGCTAACACTACCAGGCCAGAATGCTTAAGTTAGCATGCTAACTTTTTGAGGTAATTTAGAAAACGTTTACCCCAGAGTCATATAACTTGTCATGTGACACTTGTTGACTGTTAGCATGCTAAAAATAGCATGATAGCATGCTATTGTTAGCGAATGTTACTATGCTAACATTAGCATGCTAACTGTTTGAGCTAATTTAGAAACTGTATACCCCAAAGTCATATAACTTGGAATATGACATTTGTTGACTGTTGGCATGCTAACACTAGCATGCTAACACTAGCATGCAAACTGTTTGAGCTAAGTAAGAAGATTTTTACCCCAGAGTCATATAACTTGGCATGTGACACTTGTTAACTGCTAGATTGCAAAAGTTATGAAGCTAGCATTAGCATGCTAATTCTTTTTTAGCTAATTTAGAAAACGTTTACCCCAGAGTCATATAACTTGTCATGTGACACTTGTTGAATGTTAGCATGCTAAAAATAGCATGATAGCATGCTATTTTTAGCAAATGTTACTATGCTAACATTAGCATGCTAACTGTTTGAGCTAATTTAGAAACTGTATACCCCATAGTCATATAACTTGGAATATGACACTTGTTGACTGTTGGCATGCTAACACTAGCATGCTAACACTAGCATGCAAACTATCTGAGCTAAGTAAGAAGACTTTTACCCCAGAGTCATAAATTGGCATGTGACACTTGTTAACTGCTAGATTGCTAAAGTTAGCATGCTAGAATTAGCATGCTATTTTTTTTTTATAGCTAATTTAGAAACTGTCTACCCCAGAATCATATAACTTGGCATGTGACACTTGTTGACTGTTAGCATGCTAATGCTAACATTAACATGCTAATTTTTTTTAGCTAATTTAGAAACCGTCTACCCCATAGTCATACAACTTGATATGTGACACTTGGAGACTGTTAGCATGCTAACTTTTTGAGATAATTTAGAAACCATACACCCCAGAGTCATAACTTGGCATGTGACACTTGTTAACTGCTAGATTGCTACAGTTAGCATGCTAGAATTAGCATGCAATTTTTTTTTTTAGCTAATTTAGAAACTGTCTACCCCAGAATCATATAACTTGGCATGTGACACTTGTTGACTGTTAGCATGCTAATGCTAACATTAACATGCTAAATTTTTTAGCTAATTTAGAAACCGTCTACCCCAGAGTCATACAACTTGATATGTGACACTTGTAGACTGTTAGCATGCTAACTTTTTGAGATAATTTAGAAACCATACACCCCAGAGTCATAACTTGGCATGTGACACTTGTTAACTGCTAGATTGCTAAAGTTAGCATGCTAGAATTAACATACTATTTTTTTTTTTGCTAATTTAGAAACTGTCTACCCCAGAATCATATAACTTGGAATGTGACACTTGTTGACTGTTAGCATGCTAATGCTAACATTAACATGCTAATTTATTTAGCTAATTTAGAAACTGTCTACCCCAGAGTCATACAACTTGATATGTGACACTTGTAGACTGTTAGCATGCTAACTTGTTGAGATAATTTAGAAACCATACACCCCAGAGTCATAACTTGGCATGTGACACTTGTTAACTGTTAGCATGCTAGCACGCTAACTTTTTGAGCTAATTTAGAAACCGTCTACCCCAGCGTCATATAACTTCATACGTGACACGTGTTGACTGTTAGCATTCTAATGTTAGCCTTCCATTCTCAAACAAAGGCAGTAAAAACTATTCCAATGTCACGATCCAGTCCGACCCCCTCACACGGGGAAAGGCTCACACAGGTCATTATGTCAAAAAGCAGGGCACTGACTCCAATCTTCAGAGTAATTTGCTCTTTTCAATCACTCCTCATTACCATACAAAGTGAAGGACCTTCTGCAAAGTTATTATCGCCATGGCAGACTGACGCCGCCTGGTAGGCGGACGTGGAGGATAAAGACACTGCAGCTCAGAACTTAGATAACAGATAAAAGGTCAGATACATATAGTCTATGGGTAATATTTGCAATGGAGAAAAAGCCTCAACGCTACAGTTGCCATTAACACGGCTAAACTCACCCTTGTGTCATGAAAATGCTTTTAATGCCGTATTAAAAGCATTTGAATACAAAAGCCAATACAGTAATGTATTGGCTTTTCGTTTTTTTATGTCATAAGTGCTCTTTGTCTCCATTTGAATGTCAAAAGCTCTTTTACGAACCTCTTATTTGAACTCTTTTACGACCTTTTCTGTGAACTGCATACAACCCTCGTCCCGTAGAAACAGCTGTGGTCATGTGGTCGGACAAAGTCAAATAAAGAAGGAGGAGGACTATCTTTCTCCAGAGCGTGCTGGAGTCTGTACAAGAGTACAGTGTCCCGGCGTTTCTCTTCAATTTAGTCCAAATTGAATTCTGTTTTACTACTTACGTATAAAATATTACACGGTCTAGCTCCATCCTATCTTGCCGATTGTATTGTACCGTATGTCCCGGCAAGAAATCTGCCTTCAAAGGACTCCGGCTTATTAGTGATTCCTAGAGCCCAAAAAAGTCTGCGGGCTATAGAGCGTTTTCCGTTCGGGCTCCAGTACTCTGGAATGCCCTCCCGGTAACAGTTCGAGATGCTACCTCAGTAGAAGCATTTAAGTCTCACCTTAAAACTCATCTGTATACTCTAGCCTTTAAATAGACGTCCTTTTTAGACCAGTTGATCTGCCGCTTCTTTTCTTTTTTCTCCTATGTCCCCCCCTCCATTGTGGAGGGGGTCCGGTCCGATGACCATGGATGAAGTACTGGCTGTCCAGAGTCGAGACCCAGGATGGGCCGCTCGTCGGGACCCAGGATGGACCGCTCGCCTGTGTATCGGTTGGGGACATCTCTACGCTGCTGATCCGCCTCCGCTTGAGATGGTTTCCTGTGGACGGGACTCTCGCTGCTGTCTTGGATCCGCTTGAACTGAACTCTCGCGGCTGTGTTGGAGCCACTATGGATTGAACTTTCACAGTATCATTTTAGACCCGCTCGACATCCATTGCTTTCGGTCCCCTAGGGGGGGGGGGGGTTGCCCACATCTGAGGTCCTCTCCAAGGTTTCTCATAGTCAGCATTGTCATTGGCGTCCCACTGGATGTGAATTCTCCCTGCCCACTGGGTGTGAGTTTTCCTTGCCCTTTTGTGGGTTCTTCCGAGGATGTTGTAGTCGTAATGATTTGTGCAGTCCTTTGAGACATTTGTGATTTGGGGCTATATAAATAAACATTGATTGATTGATTGACTGTCTCTGTTTAACTCTTTGCCTCTTGTCTTGTTTAATAGATGTCATCAGTGTTTGAACCCGACACCAAGACTTTGGGAAAACCATTCTAAAACCTTAATTCTAGCCTGATTTAGCCATTCCTTTACCACTTTTGACATGTGTTTAGGGTCATTGTCCTGTTGGAAGACCCAACTGCGCACAATTTTAGCTTGTCCTGAATAACTTGGAGGTAATCCTCCTTTTTCATGGTCCCATTTACTCTCTGTAAAGCACCAGTTCCATTGACACCCAAACAGGCCCGGAGCATAACACTACCACCACCATTCTCGGCGGTAGGCCTGGTGTTCCTGGGATTAAAGGCCTCACCTTTTCTCCTCCAAACATATTGCTGGGCATTGTGAATTTTTGTTTCATCTGACATCACACAAACAAAGACAAGAACTGCTGGAGGAAAGTTTTGTGATCAGATGAAACAAAAATGGAGCTCATAAAAGACCAACAAGTATGTGCTCCAATCACTCTATCACAAAAAAATAAGAGTAGTAGAAATGTTTGGAAACTAAAGACAGTCATGACATGATGTTCTTTACAACTTTGGACCAAGACTCTACACGGGATCAACAAGTATTTGATAAAAACATTTTTAATTAGGGACCGAATGTCCCTTTGGGACAGAGGACCCTATTGTATTTCTAAGGTTTTATTATTATTATACCATCGCCTCTTTGAGCTGTAATTTGACCCCCTTAAAATGCTTCAAAACTCACCAACACATCCGGACTGGTGAAAATTGCGATCTAATCAAAAAACCAAAACCCAAAACTCAAAATTGCGCTCTAGCGCCCCCTAGGAACAAACACAGACAAAACTGCTTGTAACTTCCGTTAAAAATGTCGTAAAGACATGAAACAAAAAACCTCTATGTAGGTCTCATTTAGACCTAAATTTCATACACTGACTTTCTTCAGCAAAAATCAACAAAAAGTTGGCAAAAACCCCTTCAAAACCAAAGTTTCCTAAAAAATTTCGTTTTTGCCTCTTTGAGCTGTAATTTGACCACCTTAAAATGCTTCAAAATTCACCAAACTGGACACGCACATCAGGACTGGCAAAAATTGCAATCTGATGAAAAAAAAAAAACCTCAAAATTGCGCTCTAGTGCCCACTAGGAATAAAACACTAAAAAAACTGCTCCTGGGAAGAAAACAGACAAAACTGCTTGTAACGTCCAGTAGGAATGTCGTAGAGACATGAAACAAAAACTTCTATGTAGGTCTCACTCAGACCTACTTCTCATTAGTTGACATTCTTCAGCAAAAGTCAACATGAAATTGGCAATTACCCCTTCAAAACAAAAGTTTTGTAAAAACCCGTCACCTTTTTTCAAACATTATCTCCTCTGAGCGCGTTTGTTGTGTCGGCTTCAAACTCACACAGGAAAGAGATTGAACCCTTCTGATTAAAAGTTGCGCAAAGATTTTTTTAACTGCTCCGGTTTTGATTTCACGAGCCTTCCAAGAACTGCTACGCTGATGCTGCAGCGCTGCTGCCGTCTCAAGATGGCCGCTTAAAAGCAGGAAGCACCAGCGTGACCACACAATGCAGAGAAGGTAGGTACTGTGCAGGTAAAGATATGTTGACTGGATGAAAGAAGGAGGCACCAGTTTGACTCCAGGATGCAGAGAAGGTAGGTAATGTGCAGGTAAAGATATGTTGAATGGGTAAAGGCAGGAAACACCAGCAAAAGTCGGTCCCGTCCATCGCTGTTTGCAGCTTTAATTACTCGTTAACATCTTAATGAGCAACCTGCATTAACGGTAATTGAAGCTCATCCATTTAAGTTGACACCTGTTGTGAAAGTCAAGCCACACCACTAATGGTCCTCACTCACCGTGTACCCGACCCACAATAATCCCTTTGATGCCGTCGAAGTCCTCATCGGATGTCAAGAGGAAGCTCTCTCTGGGATTCTCGTCAACCTGCAAAAACAATCTCATCAAAGAACACCGACCTTGAATTTTCTACGTTTCAAAAGAGTCATTCAAATATTTCCTTGTACGTAAAAGCAGAAATGCTCTAATGAGTAAAACTTTACAAAACTAAGTTAACTTGGCATGTCTACGCTGGACTAAGTGATCAGGTTTACCTGGATGGAGACGTATTCTGCCCGCCTCCTGACGGCCGCTGAGTGCAGGCGTCCGTCTGCCAGGTTCTTGACACTGCTTGCCAGAACTTCTGCATCTCTGCTGCTGTGCAACTTGTACCTCAACTCCAGTGCACCTAATACACAAGCATGTTAAGTAAAATCTGTGTACTCTAGCCTTTGAATAGACTTTTAGACCAGTTGATCTGCCGTTTCTTTTCTGCTCTGCGGCACAGATTCAGTGACCACAGATGATGCGCTGGCTGTTTAAAGTCGGGACTTGGGTTGGACCACTCACTATGGACTGGACTCTCACACTATTATGTTAGATCCACTATGGACTGGATTCTCACATTATTATGTTAGATCCACTATGGACTGGACTCTCACACTATTATGTTGGATCCACTATGGACTGGATTCTCACACTATTATGTTGGATCCACTATGGACTGGACTCTCACACTAATGTTAGATCCACTATGCACTGGACTCTCACACTAATGTTAGATCCACTATGCACTGGACTCTCACACTATAATGTTAGATCCACTATGGACTGGACTCTCACTATTATGTTAGATCCACTATGGACTGGACTCTCACACTATTATGTTAGATCCACTATGGACTGGACTCTCACACTAATATGTTAGATCCACTATGGACTGGATTCTCACACTATTATGTTGGATCAACTATGGACTGGACTTTCACTATTATGTTAGATCCACTATGAACTGGACTCTCACTATTATGTTAGATCCACTATGGACTGGACTCTCACTATTATGTTAGATCCACTATGGACTGGACTCTCACACTATTATGTTAGATCCACTATGGACTGGACTCTCACACTATTATGTTAGATCCACTATGGACTGGACTCTCACACTATTATGTTAGATCCACTATAGACTGGACTCTCACAATATTATGCTAGATCCATTATGGACTGGACTCTCACTATTATGTTAGATCCACAATGGACTGGACTCTCACTATTATGCTAGATCCACTATGGACTCGACTCTCCCACCATTATGTTAGATCCTCTATGGACTGGACTCGCACTATTAACTAGATCCACTGCAACTATTTAGAGTTATAATCTCTGTTAAAGAACTGAATAAACTTTTATTAGTGTTTCTACAGCCTGCTAAGCACTGCCGAGACTAAAGTAGAGAGGCAGTAGCTTGGTTGAGAATGTGAGTATCGGGACATAAGGCTACTTATGCAAACATGAGGGGGACTATGACTCATTTGGGATGACGGCATCCCAAATGAGTTCTGTTCATTGGTACGACATCAGATTTGTTAGGGAGTAGTTCACTCATGTTGGTTGCCGAATGTTTTTATAGGAATTTTCCACCGTTCTTCCAAAAGCGGTCACACACTGATGTTGGTCACGAAGGCCTGGCTCTGAGTCTCCGCTCTTATTCATCCCAAAGGTGTTCTATCGGGTTGAGGTCAGGACTCTGTGCAAGCCAGTCAAGTTTATCTCCACCAGACTCTGTCATCCATGTCTTTATGGACCTGTTTTTCTGCACTGGTGCACATTGACGGAGATAGATATCTACATAGATCCATATTTAAGAGTTATTTATTTTCTATAGTCATATTTGAAATAGCTAGTGTTCCATCTTGTACTCTTTCTATCTTTTCTCCATCTCATGACCGATGGTACACTGTGGTCTACCTTGAGCTTGGAATGCAGGGAGTAGCAATACTCCTTTTTCCTATCTCATCCTGTTCCCAGCTAAGGAGAACAACAGACATGTGTATTCGTTCTGGAGGGTGGGGGCGAGGGACATATTGAAGAACACAGCGCTTCCGTAATGTTTTCAGATCCACTTGGCGACGCGATTCGAATGTGTTGTTTATAGGTCAGTCTCTCTAAGGCTTTGGAATAAATTGCAAAATACCTATTCTGTTCTGGGTGATCATTTAAACTCAGTTTATGTGTCATCTAAAGAACTTGGGATTGACCAGTAACATAAATTCCCTTGGAGGAACATCTGTCGGTCTCTCCAAAGCTTTGGAATAAATTGCAAAATACCTATTCTATTCTGGGTGATCATTTAAACTCAGTTTATGTGTCATCTAAAGAATTTGGGATTGACCAGTAACATAAATTCCCTTGGAGGAACATCTGTCGGTCTCTCCAAAGCTTTGGAATAAATTGCAAAATACCTATTCTATTCTGGGTGATCATTTAAACTCAGTTTATGTGTCATCTAAAGAATTTGGGATTGACCAGTAACATAAATTCCCTTGGAGGAACATCTGTCGGTCTCTCCAAAGCTTTGGAATAAATTGCAAAATACCCATTCTGTTCTGGGTGATCATTTAAACTCAGCTTATGTGTCATCTAAAGAATTTAGGATTGACCAGTAACATAAATTCCCTTGGAGGAACATCTGGTCCCAATGCAACAACAGTCATGTTGGAAAAGGAAGGGGCCCGCTCCAAACTGTTCCCACGAGGTTGGGGAGCATGGATTTTTCCAAATTTTTTTGGGTATCCTGGCATTCAAAGTTCCTTTCACTGCAACTAAAAGGCCAAGCCCAGCTCTGGAAAAACAACACAATTTTCACACCGAAATGTAGCGTTCTCCCGGCAACCTCCAAACCCAGACTGGTCCATCAGATTGCCAGATGGAAAAGCGTGATTCATTAGTCCAGAGAAGGCGTTTCCACTGCTCTAGAGTCCAGTGGCGAGGTGCTTTACACCACCACATCCCGGACATGGTGATGTACGGCTTACCACTTTTGGCAACATAGTGTACGTTTTAGTATTCACTATAACAAGCGGTGAGTGGACTTACCATGTTCGTTGATGAGCAGGGCCAGGTATTCTCGGTGGAACGAGTCGACGAAGAGCAGCAGAGCGGGGCTCTGCGTGGTCCTGAATTTCAGGGTGACGTTCTCTCCTTTCGACGTTATGTCGGAGAAGATGGATGGAGGCAAGGCACTGTGGTTTGGGCTCAGCTCACCGTGCTCCTTGAGGATTATGGATGTGGTGGACTTGAAGTAGGCCGAGACCTCTGAAACAGACAATGTCAGCTCTGTATTACATGCATTATGTTGTCAGAGAGTTTTATGACAAAAGATTCTATTATTAGACAACGGAATTGCTTGAATTGTGTCACAGGGGGACGACGGACGACGGACGCAAGGCTAAAAACAGTTTTCTATTCGGGCTCGAGTACTCTGGAATGCCAGACTGGTAAGAGTTAGAGAATGCTTCTACCTCGGTAGAAGCATTTAAGTCCCATCTTAAAACTCATTTGTATACTCTAGCCTTTAAATAGAACCCCCACCCCCTTTACACCAGTTGATCTGCCGTCTCTTTTCTGCGTGGAGAGGTTGTTAGGTGACCACGGATGAATCGCTAGCTGTTCGAAGTCGGGACCTGGGGTGGACCACTCATCTACATCCATTGCACCGGTTTCTCATTGTATCCCAAAAGGTTGAGTTGTTTTCTTGCCATGATGTGGGATCTGAGCCAAGGATGTCGTTGTGGCTTGTGTTGCCCTTTGAGACAATTGTGATTCCATGGATGAGGTGCTGGCTGTCCAGAGTCAAGACCCGGGGGTGGACCGCTTGCCTGTGCATAGGTTGGGGACATCTCTGCGTTGCTGACCCGTCTCTGCTCGGGATGGTCGCTTGCTGGCCCCACTATGGACTGGACTCTCACACTATTATGTTAGATCCACTATGGACTGGACTCTCACACTATTATGTTAGATCCACTATGGACTGGACTCTCACACTATTATGTTAGATCCACTATGGACTGGACTCTCACACTATTATGTTAGATCCACTATGGACTGGACTCTCACACTATTATGTTAGATCTACTACGGACTGGACTCTCACTATTATGTTGGATCCACTATGGACTGGACTCTCACACTATTATATTAGATCCACTATGGACTGGACTCTGACACTATTATGTTAGATCCACGATGGACTGGACTCTCACACTATTATGTTAGATCCACTAAGAACTGGACTCTCACACTATTATGTTAGATCTACTACGGACTGGACTCTCACTATTATGTTAGATCCACTATGGACTGGACTCTCACACTATTATGTTAGATCCACTATGGACTGGACTCTCACACTATTGTGTTAGATCCACTATGGACTGGACTCTCACTATTATGTTAGATCCACTATGGACTGGACTCTCACACTATTATGTTTGATCCACTATGGACTGGACTCACACTATTATGTTAGATCCACTATGGACTGGACTCTCACACTAGTATGTTAGATCCACTATGGACTTGACTCTCACAATATTATGTTAGATCCACTATGGACTGGACTCTCACAAAATTATGTTAGATCCACTATGGACTGGACTCTCACTATTATGTTAGATCCACTATGGACTGGACTCTCACAATATTCTGTTAGATCCACTATGGACTGGACTCTCACAATATTATGTTAGATCCACTATGGACTGGACTTTCACATTATGTTGGACCCACTCAACGTCCCTTGCATCCGTTGTCCCCTAGAGTTTTCCTTGCCCTTTTGTGGGCTCTAATCCGAGGATGCCGTTGTGGCTTGTGCAGCCCTTTGAGACACTTGTGACTTCGGGCTATCTAAATAAACATTGATTGATTGAGTTTAAAGCGAACAGGATGAGAATCAGCACCTCCAAGTCCGAGTCCATGGTTCTCGCCCGGAAAAGGGTGGAGTGCCATCTCCGGGTTGGGGAGGAGACCCTGCCCCAAGTGGAGGAGTTCAAGTACCTAGGAGTCTTGTTCACGAGTGAGGGAAGAGTGGATGGTGAGGTCGACAGGCGGATCGGTGCAGCGTCTTCAGTAATGCGAACGCTGTATCGATCCGTTGTGGTGAAGAAGGAGCTGAGCCGGAAGGCAAAGCTCTCAATTTACCCAGTCGGTCTACGTTCCCATCCTCACCTATGGTCATGAGCTTTGGGTTATGACCGAAAGGACAAGATCACGGGTACAAGCGGCCCAAATGAGTTTCCTCTGCCGAGTGGGTGAGAAGCTCTGTCATACGGGAGGAACTCAAAGTAAAGCCGCTGCTCCTAAACGCCTCCCTGGTTAGGTGTTGACATTATGTTCTTTACAATCCTATGTTTTGACCACGACTGTAATTTCCATATATGGTCGAGATTCATTCAAAGAGCTTTTTGTGCGAGTCCGCCATTGTAAAAAAGTTCCTTCTTTTTCTCTATCCTCTTGTTGTGGGGCAGACTGGCTCGTACAAACACATGTATCCTCCGCTGTTGCCATTTCTAATACAAAGTAGTGTATAGTTCAAATGTATCTGTCATTAGACTCGCTAGGAAATCCCCAAAAATGACAGCGGGGCTGGCGAGGCGAAGACACAGTCAAAGTGGAGGCACGTTAATAAGACCGCCCACAAAACGGCACACCCTGAAAAGACGGGTCGGAAAATTGTCTGTAAAACATCATCCATGGACATGTTTGACCAAAGGACCACCGCAAGGACGTGAAATTCAGGAAAATCATCATAATATCATGCAATATTTAATTAAATCATTAAGTCGACAACTAATTCAATTTAAAAATAATGTAAACATATTTAAATAAATAAATAATAAAGAATAGATGCACTGCGATGAGGTGGTGACTTGTCCAGGGTGTACCCCGCCTTCCGCCCGATTGTAGCTGAGATAGGCGCCAGCGCCCCCCGCGACCCCAAAAGGGAATAAGCGGTAGAAAATGGATGGATGGAAGAATAGATGTGCATTTACACTAACTAAATTAATGACACATTTAATATTAACAAACACATCCATGTGTTGCCCCTGTGATGAGGGGGCAACTTGTCCATGGTGTACGCCGCCTTCCGCCCGATTGTAGCTGAGATAGGCTCCAGCGCCCCCCGTGGCCCCAAAAGGGACAAGCGGTAGAAAAATGGATGGATGGACATTCATGTATTTCATTCCAACTATAACTCATTAATGATATTTTTGAGTAATTATTTAACAATTTTTTAATCCATTTTTATGTTTGTCCCATTGGACCCTCCATATACCGTATTTCCTTGAATTGCCGCTAGGTATATAGTATGCGCCTGCCTAGAATTACGGGTCAAACTCATTTCGCAAAATAATTAGCGCATGCATTACTGCCGGCTCAGGACTAACGCCGGGTCAAACTCATTTCGCAAAATATTATTTTTATTAGCGCTTGACTATAATTTCCACCGGGTCAAACTCGTCACGTCACGGGTGACACTTCACCTGTCATCATTTTCAAAATGGAGGAGGCTAATTTCAATCATTTGAAATCGCATAAAAGGAAGAAGATTAAGAGCTATTCAGTAGGATTTAAGGTCCAAGCTATTGAATATGCTAAAAAGAACAGTAAGCAGCTATGTTTTATTAATGTGCCGTAGCTGCGCGTGTCAAATATGAGTCATTAAATGACTCCCGCCTCCTGGTGGTAGAGGGCGCTAGTGATCCTTCTTGCGACTACTCGGCTGCAGAAGAAGTGACAACAAGCAGCGATCGTTTATTTTTACCTCTCGCTTGCACTTTTAACATGGAGGATTACATATCTAAAATAAAACAGTTTTCTAAACTGGACTTTCATTTGAAGCAGGAGGTAATAAAGGAAGATCTCCATCGAGACAGAGAGACTTTTAAAACTGAAGAAAAATAAGGAAGACTTCTATAAACAAGTCATTGAGGCTTTTGATCAGAAGGAGCTGCGCATGGACTTCATTTATAAGTAAAGATAAGACCATAATAAGGTGTTTTTTTATTAAATGTGCTTTTCATGATGGTAACCTTACATCACACTCAAATGTATAATAAGCGCAGGCCTAAATTTACCGCATGCCTTTGGTAAACACCGGAGTGAGAAGTGGTTTAAATTAATTAGCGCCCCGGCTGCAATTCAAGGAAATACGGTAAAGAAGAATGTGTGGTTAAAGTAAATTGCGTGATGAATCTTAATATATTAATTAATGCAATGATTGTTTTAAGTTAATCACAGGCGGTGACGCACAGCCCTGGTAAAAATTCACAAATGTCATTTTTCTATGCATAATAAGAGCCAAAAAAATATAGAACAAATCTCTCCTCTCGCTTTGCCGATCGTGTTCAAATGAATCCACATTAGAATTAGTCGAGGGCACTTTCATAATCCTGACTTTTGACACCACGTTGACTTTCCACGTCGTTTTAAAAGGCAATTGATGCGCGAGCGTGCTTTAATGTAACGCTTTTGCCTGACTTTCTTGACAAAGGGTTCATTGTGGTGCGTTCAAAGCCAGGGAGGGAGTGAACAGGACATAATGTCAGGGTCAATTCAATGTCTGCTGACTAAAGGATCCTCTTCAGACAAATCCAATCTTCTCTTGTTGGCGCACGGGGAGAATATATATATATATATATATATATATATATATATATATATATATATATATATATACACAATCCAGATGGTTCTTTTCCTCTTGTAGACAGGATGTCCACAGTTTCCAAAAACAATTTAAGATGTGGACTCGTCAGACCACAGAACACTTTTCCACTTTGCATCAGTCCATCTTAGATGAGCTCGGGCCCAGCGGGTGTTGTTGATAAATGGCTTTTGCTTTGCATAGTAGAGTTTTAACTTGTACTTACAGATGTAGCGACCAACTGTAGTTACTGAAAGTGGTTTTCTGATGTGTTCCTAAGCCCATGTGGTGATATCCTTTACACACCGATGTCTCTTTTTGATGCAGTACCGCCTGAGGGATTGATTGAAGGTCAAGGGCATTGCCGCTTACCTGGAGTGATTTCTCCAGATTCTCCAAACCTTTTGATGGTATTACGGAGCGTAGATGGTGAGTCCCTAAATTCCTTGCAATAGCTGGTTGAGAAATGTATTTCCTAAACAATTTGCTCACACATTTGTTGACAAACTGGTGACCCTCGCCCCGTCCTTGTTTGTGAATGACTAAGCATTTCATGGCCGCTGCTCCCATACCCAACAATACATTCTTGCATGCAACATCGACTATTAAATATTTATGAGCCAGCGTGAATTTTAACGTGCGTGCCTGGAAAATTCCCACCTTCGTGGCAGAAGGCTCCAATGTAGGATGACCGACGACAGTCGCAAGAGAAGCCGCTGTCCTCCTCCACGCACCGACCCTGGTTCCGACAGAGGAACTCATAGCTGCTGCAGTGACCCGGACATCCAGGCTGGACCCCCGGGGTGATCCGGGCCCTCTCCTCCAGGTCGAGAACGACGCCGTTGAGCTGCAGAGAGCGCATGCATCCCAAAAAGCCTTTTTGTCTGGATGCTGTGCCGCCTGTAAAAAAAAAAAAGAAAATAAAAAGGGTTAAATCAGCAAAAAAAAATTCCCGGGCGTGGCCACAGCTGCTGCTCACTGCTCTCTCACCTCCCAGGGGGTGAGGGGGATGGGTCAAATGCAGAGGATGATCTCACCACACCTAGTGTGTGTGTGTGAGACAATCATTGGTACTTTTACTTTACACATACTCACACCCATTCACCTTTTTGATTAGTCACACTGCATTCCCTCGTTTATTAATTGTCGGAATAATTGTATCGAAGTTATCGCAAAACTTTGTGTTGCCGTGAGTTCCCGGCGAGAAGACAAAAGCTGTCTTTGACCCGACCAAGAAGAAGGCTTGTAAAACTGCACTGTGTAGGATGGGAAGCAACATGAAGGTGTTATGTGTTGTAATCCACAGAAAGATTTTGTCTTGACCCGAGCACTACAAAGCGGAGAGGAAGCAGGACCAGACTCCCCTCCAGGCACCACTTCTCTGAACTGTTTACGGCCTCTTCTTTGAACTGTTTTAGAATCAAAGGCGATGGCTGTTTAGGACCCCCGTGCCTTTAAAAACAGCTGTTGCCACTGTGTAGGATGGGAAGCAACATGAAGTTGTTCTGTTTCTTTGATGTATTGTAATCCACAAAAAGATGTAGTCTTGACCTGAGAACTACAGAGCGGAGAGGAAGCAGGACCAGACTACACTCCGGGCGCCACTTCTTTGAACTGTTTACGACCTTTTCTTTGAACGGAGCTCTTCTTTGAACTGTTTTGGAATCAAAGGCGATTGCTGTTTACGACCCCCATCCCTTTAGAAACAGCCGTTGCCATGTGGTCAAGGAAAGTCCAAATAAAAGAAGCGGCGTACAATCTTTCGTCAGAGCGTGGTGAGTACAGTCCAGGCGTTTCTCCTCATTGAGCCAAATTTAATTCTGTCTCTGTTTGATTCCTTGCTTCTTGTCTTATTTAATAGATGTCATCAGCATTTGAACCTGACATTAATATTGTTTTAATAAGAAATACAGAGCTAAACGACGCCCCTTCTGTCTGTGCCGTCTTCTTTCCCATGTACATCGTAGCAGTACGCACATCTACATCTGCAGTTTATGTACTTCCTTGTGCATTTTTATTCATAAGGTAAATGGGTTCTACAAACACCATTTCCATATGAGTTGGGCAATTGTGTTAGATGTAAATATAAACAGAATACAATGATTTGCAAATCCTTTTTAACCCATAATCAATTGAATGCGCTACAAAGACAACATATTTGATGTTCAAACTCAAACAAATTTTTTTTTGCAAATAATAATTAACTTAGAATTTCATGGCTGCAACACGTGCCAAAGTAGTTGGGAAAGGGCATGTTCACCACTGTGTTACATCACCTTTTCTTTTAACAACACTCAATAAACGTTTGGGAACTGAGGAAACTAATTGTTGAAGCTTTGAAAGTGGAATTATTTTCCCCCTGGATGGTTCGCTTCCCCTTTGGTCCGGATGACACGATGTCGAATATTTCCAAAAACAATTTGAAATGTGGACTTGTCAGAGCACAGAACACTTTTCCACTTTGCATCAGTCCATCTTAGATGATCTCGGGCCCAAAGAAGCCTGCGGCGTTTCTGGATGTTGTTGATAAATGGCTTTCGCTTCGCATAGTAGAGCTTTAACTTGCACTTACAGATGTAGCGACCAACTGTATTTAGTGACAGTAGTTTTCTGAAGTGTCCCTGAGCTTATGTGGTGATATCCTTTAGAGATTGATGTTGGTTTTTGATACAGTTGCCGTCTGAGGGATGGAAGGTCACGGTCATTCAATGTTGGTTTCCGGCCATGCCGCTTAGGTGGAGTGATTTCTCCAGATTCTTTGAACCTTTTGATGATATTATGGAGCGTAGATGTTGAAATCCCTAAATTTCTAGCAATTGCACTTTGAGAAAGGTTGTTCTTAAACTGTTTGACTATTTGCTCACGCAGTTGTGGACAAAGGGGTGTACCTCGCCCCATCCTTTCTTGTGAAAGACTGAGCATTTTTTGGGAAGCTGTTTTTATAGCCAATCATGGCACCCACCTGTTCCCAATTAGCCTGCACACCTGTGGGATGTTCCAAATAAGTGTTTGATGAGCATTCCTCAACTTTATCAGTATTTATTGCCACCTTTCCCAACTTCTTTGTCACGTGTTGCTGGCATCAAATTCTAAAATTAATGATTATTTGCACAAAAAAAAAATGTTTATGAGTTTGAACATCAAATATGTTGTCTTTGTAGCATATTCAACTGAATATGGCTTGAAAAGGATTTGCAAATCTTGTATTCTGTTTATATTTACATCTAACACAATTTCCCAACTCATATGGAAACGGGGTTTGTACTTGTGTAGCGCTTTTCTACCTTCAAAGTACTTTGACACTATTTCCACATTCACACACACATTCACACACTGATGGAGGGAGCTGCCATGCAAGGCCCTAACCACCGGCCATCAGGAGCAAGGGTGAAGTGTCTCGCTCGAGGACACAACGGACGTGACGAGGTTGGTAGAAGGTGGGGATCGAACCAGGAACCCTCAGGTTCTCCCAACCCATTGTTTGACTGCTTATCCCATGTTGGTGTTCTTTATTTTTGATACTCTGCTTGATACTTAATGAAAGAATCTTGGGCTTGCACGCCGCCTGCCTTCTCTGCATCCTAGGATCACGCCATAAATGGCCTTGACATCAAAGGCCTTCTGATCAAATGATGTCACTCTTGTTGATAATTAGACATTGGCAATAACCATATATTGTGCAACCCATCGTTATGGCAACCAGAAAGATGAATTAATCTCAATGGTGCATTCGTAAAAGGATGAATGAACGCTATTTTTTTCCATCAATCATGCAAAAAAAAAAGGTAACTAAGCACAAAATTCAAAAGAGAGACAGCCTGTATTCAAACACAATCCGTTAAAAGTTTTTGACTGTCCATGTCAAATAAAACAGGTGAGAGTTAAAGAAGCCCTACGTGCGTCTCACCTACAAAGAGCTGGCTGTTGAGCTGTAGATGGATCTGGCCGTCGGACGGCGCCTCCTGCGCGGCGGCAGGGAGGTCGTCCACGTGGAGCGAGGCCTCCTTTACGTTGCGCTCGGCTCGGACGGCGTGCCAGCGGTCGTCGTTGAGGGCCGCGCTGGTTTTCACGCTGACCTCCAGCGGGCCGTTGCCCACGTCGAAAGAGAAGAGGACCTCAAATGGAGCTGCAGAGGCAGAATAATACAGATTAGACAATATTACCAACACACTGAAATTGAACCTAAGCACTAAATGGGGTCATTCCGTTCAGTAACGTATATAACTGGAACTATCTATTTTTTCATTTATTAAACATTTTTAAATAAATATTTTTTAATAAATAAATATGTTTAATATGTTTTAATAAATACATATTTTTTAATAAATAAATATGTTTTAAAAATATTTTTAAATAGATATGTTTAATAAATATTTTTTTAATAAATACATATTTTTAAAGAAATAAATGTTTTTTAAATATTTTTAAATAAATATTTTTAATGAAAAATTTTTCATTTATTATATATAGTCCAAAAAATTAATTTTACCTACCTGAAGCACTAGTAAAATAGCATGTGTTGCCTGTTCCAAAATTTATATATATATATATATATATATATATATATATATATATATATATATAGAGAGACTATATTGCCAAAAGTATTTGGCCACCTGGCCTCCTAACCCACAGGGTTCAATATGATGTGGGTCCACCTTTTGCAGCTATTACAGCTCCAACTCTTCTGGGAAGGCTGTCCACAAGGTTGCAGAGTGTCTTTATAGGAATTTCCCACCATTCTTCCAAAAGCGCATTGATGACGTCACACGCTGATGTTGGTGGAGAAGGCCTGGCTCTCAAGTCTCCGCTCTAATTAAGCCAAAGGTGTTGTATCGGGTTCAGGTCAGGACTCTGTGCAAGCCAGTCAAGTTCATCCACAAAAGACTGTGTCATTCATGTTTTTATGAACCTTGTTTTGTGCACTGGTGCACAGTCATGTTAGAAGAGGAAGGGGCCCGCTCCAAACTGTTCCAACAAGGTTGGGAACATGGAATTGTCCAAAATGTTTTGGTATCCTAGAGCAAATACATTTCCTTTCCCAAGCCCAACTCCTGAAAAACAACCCCACACCATAATTCCTCCTCCACCAAATTTCACACTCGGTACAAAATAGTCCAAAATGTAGTGTTCCCTTGGCAACCTCCAAACCCAGACTGGTCCATCAGATTGCCAGATGGAAAAGCGTGACACATCAGTCCAGAGAAGGCGTCTCCACTGCTCTAGAGTCCAGTGTTGACCTGCTTTACACCACTGCATCCCACGCTTTGCACTGGACTTGGTGATGTATGGCTTAGATTCAGCTGCCCGGCCATGGAAACCCATTCCACGAAGCTCTCTGCGTACTGTACGTGGGCTAATTGGAAGGTCACATGAAGTTTGGAGCTGACTGTGAAGAAAGTTTTTGCACTATGCACTTCAGCAAAGGACTACAAATGTTTGTAGAAACAGTCTCCATGCCTAAGTGCTTGATTTGATACACCGGGCCAAGTGATTAGCACACCTGATGTTCATCACTTGGATGGGTGGCCAAATACTTTTGGCAATATAGTGTCTTTGTTTACATATATTTTACATCCCTGCATTATTCGTTATATATAAATAATATAACCAAACATTTGTGGTGTCACAATACAACTTTTTCACTTCAGATACGATACCGATATTGTAGCCTTGATTCCTGGGATTAAAGGCCTCACCTTTTCTCCATTCATCCATCCATTTCCTACCGCTTATTCCCTTTCGGCTCCTCCAAACATATTGCTGAGTATTGTGGCCAAACAGCTCCATTTTTGTTTCATCTGACCACAGAACTTTCCTCCAGAAGGTCTTACCTTTAACCCTGTGATGTCAGATGAAACAAACATTGAGCTGTGTGGACAATGCTGAAGAAACAAATCCATGTCAGAAAAGCAACACATTTAGCTGAACTGCACCAAATTTTGTGGTCAAAAACTCAAGCAGAAGCTTGTGGATGGCTACCAAAAGCGCCTTATTGCAGGGAAACTTGCCAAGGGACATGTAAGCAAATATTAACACTGCTGTACGTATACTTTTGACCCAGCACATTTTCAGTAGAGCCATAACAAATTCATAAAAGAACGAAATTTCATGAATGTATGTGCTCCAATAACTAAAGCACCAGTTCCATTGGCAGCCGACCGATAACTAAATATTAACATTTCTGTATGTATATGTGGAAGCACAGCTGGCAGGTGACTGGATTACCCAGCTGGGACTGATCATCCAATGAAGAGTTGAAGAAATGATTGGAATTCAAGACAGCCATGACCTGAAGTTCTTTACAAGTCTATGTCAACTTTCGACCACCACTGTAATTGTTACCTACAGAAAGTAACTTTAATTATGTACTTTGTTAAATTATCTTTGGATGCCCTACAAATGCCATAATGTTGAAATAAATGTAAAAAAAAAAATCAGTTTGTTTTAATTGATTTGTTTCAAGCAGAAAATAATTTTCCCATCCATCATCATAGCTGTGAGGGGACTTCTTCCCGTCTGTTGGCGGGGTCAGCTGGACCTGAGTTCTAGCAGACTGCCGCTCCAGGCACCAATTCCAGCAAATGCGGCCAAGACTCCATGCTGACGACATACTTTAGGTACGTGACATCCATCACCACAATTACCTTTCTTCGGCACAGCTGTGCATGCTCGGAGGCACCGATCATTAAAATAAGATGCTCAGGTTTTCATCAATTAGGGACGGTCTGCTTCTACAATGCATGCAGAACATGCTCTAGTAAAAGTTCTAACAATGATATAAAATAGTCTTTAAATGATCTTGTCAGGTTCAAACCCCGATGACATCTATTAGGCAAGACAGGGAAGTGAGGAAATCAAACAGAGACAGGATGCAATTTAGCTCACCAATGCGCTTTTGGAAGAATGGTGGAAAAATTCCTATAAAGACACTCCGCAACCTTGTGGACAGCCTTCCCAGAGGACTTGAAGCTGTAATAGCATCAAAAGGTGGACCCACATCATATTGACCCCTATGGGTCAGGACTGGGATGGCACTTCAAGTTCATATGTGAGTCAAGTTTATTATTCCCTTGTCATCTGAAAGTTAGATTTTCTATTATAAAAGCAAAGTTACATTTTCAAATGCTGTTTGGGGGCGGATGGCAAGCACCGGTTAAATGGATTTAAATGTCAAAGACAATTTTAATATAGAAGTGTTTTGAGTTAAGCTCGGTCAGAAAATAAATTAAAATACAGTCGTGGTCAAAAGTTTACATACACTAAAGAACATGATGTCATGGCTGTCTTGACTTTCCAATCATTTCTACAACTCTTATTTTTTTGTGATGTAGTGATTGGAGCACAGACTTGTTGCTCATAAAAAACATTTGTGAAGTTTGCTTCTTTTATGAATTTATTATGGCTCTACTGAAAATGTCAGCAAGTCTGTGAGCAATGTTAATATTTGCTTACATGTCCCTTGGCAAGTTTTTACTGCAATAAGGCGCTTTTGGTAGCCATTAACAAGCTTCTGCTTCAATTTTTGACCACAAAATTGCTGCAGTTCAGCTGAATGCGTTGCTTTTCTGACATGGACTTGTTTCTTCAGCATTGTCCACACGTTTAAGTCAGGACTTATGTCCCCCCCCTCCCTTGTGGAGGGGGTGCGGTCCGATGACCATGGATGAAGTACTGGCTGTCCAGAGTCGGGACCCAGGATGGACCGCTCGCCTGTGTATCGGTTGGGGACATCTCTACGCTGCTGATCCGCCTCCGCTTGGGATGGTTTCCTGTGGACGCGACTCTCGCTGCTGTCTTGGATCCGCTTTGAACTGAACTCTCGCGGCTGTGTTGGAGCCACTATGGATTGAACTTTCACAGTATCATGTTAGACCCGCTCGACATCCATTGCTTTCGGTCCCCTAGAGGGGGGGGGGGGTTGCCCACATCTAAAGGTCCTCTCCAAGGTTTCTCATAGTCAGCATTGTCACTGGCGTCCCACTGGATGTGAATTCTCCCCGCCCACTGGGTGTGAGTTTTCCTTGCCCTTTTGTGGGTTCTTCCGAGGATGTTGTAGTCGTAATGATTTGTGCAGTCCTTTGAGACATTTGTGATTTGGGGCTATATAAATAAACATTCATTGATTGACTTTGGGAAGGCCATTATAAAAAACCTTCATTCCAGCCTGATTTAGCCATTCCTTTACCACTTTTGACTTGTGTGGGGTCATTGTCCTGTTGGAACACTCAACTGCGCCCAAGACCCAACCTCCAGGCTGATGATTTTAGTTTGTCCTGAAGAATTTGGAGGTAATCCTCCTTTTTCATGGTCCCATTTACTCTCTGTAAAGCAGCAGTTCCATTGGCAGCAAAACATGACCAGCGCATAATACTACCACCACCATGCTCGACAGTAGGATTGGTGTTCCTGGGATTAAAGGACTCACCTTTTCTCCTCCAAACATATTGCTGGGTATTGTGGCCAAACAGCTTAATTTTTGTTTCATCTGCCCACAGAAATTTCCTCCAGAAGGTCTTATCTTTGTCCAAATGATGTCAAAAATGTAAGCATAAGCTTGTGGATGGCTACCAAAAGCGCCTTATTTCAGTGAAACTTGCCAAGGGACATGTAAACTAATATTATCATTGCTGTATGGGGAGGTGTTTCATGAACGTCCAACCGGTAGGAGGCCATGAAGAAAACCCAGGACACGTTGGGAAGACTATGTCTCCCGGCTGGCCTGGGAACGCCTCAGAATCCCCCGGGAAGAGTTGGACAAAGTGGCTCGGGAGAAGGAAGTCTGGGTTTCTCTGCTTAGGCTGCTGCCCTCGCAACCCAACTTCGGATAGGCGGAAGAAGATGGATGGATGGATGTATACTCTGCTCACATTTTCAGTCGAGCCATAATAAATTGATAAAAAGAAGCAAACTTCATGATTGTTTTTTATGAGCAACAAGTATGTGCTCCAATCACTACTTCACAAAATCAAGAGTTGTAGAAATGATTAGAAAGTCAGGACAGCCATGACATGATGTTCTTTATTAGTCTGTTGTAGTTTGCCTTTTATTAGAACAAAAATGTGCACTGGGACGACGTGGCGAAGTTGGGAGAGTGGCCGTGCCAGCAATCTGAGGGTTCCTGGTTCAATCCCCACCTTCTACCATCCTAGTCACGTCCGTTGTGTCCTTGAGCAAGACACTTCACCCTTGCTCCTGATGGGTGCTGGTTAGCGCCTTGCATGGCAGCTCCCGCCATCAGTGTGCGAATGTGTGTGTGAATGGGTGAATGTGGAAATAGTGTCAAAGCGCTTTGAGTTCCTTAAAAAAAGGTAGAAAAGCGCTATACAAGTATAACCATTTATTTTATTCACTGCCAAAGCAGCACAGCTTCCAGTTTTTGATTGATTGATTGAAACGTTCATTAGTAGATTGCACAGTACAGTACATATTCCGTACAATTGACCACTAAATGGTAACACCCCAATAAGTTTTTCAACTTGTTTAAGTCGGGGTCCACGTTAATCAATTTATGGTATTTGACTCGGCAACACTATCCTACGTAAGTATCCTGGATAAATTGAATTGAATTGAACATTTGGAGTCAGGGAAATAAAATGAATGTCTTTGGAACCAGAATTTCCCTCAGTTTCTGGGGGAAAAAATACTTTTTTGTCCCCCCCCAGAAAGGTCTGCCCAGCTGTGTTTTGAGTGAGGGAAAGAAATGCAGACAAAGGCAAAAAAAATTATAATCTGAAATACCGTATTTCCTTGAATTGCCGCTAATTAATTTAAAACCTCTTCTCACTCCGGCACTTACCAAAGGCATGCGGTAAAAGCAAGCATGCGCTAATTAATTTAAAACCTCTTCTCACGCCGGCACTTACCAAAGGCATGCGGTAAATTTGGGCCTGCACTTAAAAATTTGAGTGTGATGTAAGGATACCATCATGAAAAGCACATTTAATAAAAAAAAACTTATTATGGTCTTACCTTTACTTATAAAGGAAGTCCATGTGCAGCTCCTTCTGATCAAAAGCATCGATAACTTGTTTATAGAAGTCTTCCTTATCTTTCTTCAGTTTTAAAAGTCTCTGTCTCGATGGAGATCTTCCTTTATTACCTCCTGCTTCAACTGAAAGTCCAGTTTAGAAAACTGTTTTATTTTAGATATGTAATCCTCCATGTTAAAAGTGCAAGCGAAAGGAAAAAATAAACACACGCTGCTCACTCTTGCTGCTTGTTGTCACTTCTTCTGCAGCCGAGTAGTCGCAAGAAGGATCACTAGCGCCCTCTACCACCAGGAGGCGGGAGTCATATAATGACTCATATTTGACACACGCAGCTACGGCATATTAATAAAACATAGCTGCTTACTGTTCTTTTTAGCATATTCAATAGCTTGGACCTTAAATCCTACTGAATAGCTCTTAATCTTCTTCCCTTTATGCGATTTCAAATGATTGAAATCAGCCTCCTCCATTTTGAAAATGATGACAGGTGAAGTGTCACTCGTGACGTGACGAGTTTGACCCGGTGGAAATTCTAGGCAGATGCATACTATATACCAGGCGGCAATTCAAGGAAATACGGTAATAAAACTTTTGAGAGTCTACTCACAGCGCAGTTCAATTCGAATGAAATCTTTGATGCCCAGATTTTCCAGGAAGACCCCGGACGAGGACGTGGTTTTAAAGAGGAAGGAGATGTCTGCGTTCAGCTCCCCTTGAAAGGTGGGGAAGTGGAGGTAGGATGTCTCTTTGTCGAACAGCGCGGCGTTCCAAAAACCTTCTGGAGGAACAAAAAAACAAAAACAGACGGGCTGGATGATTACAGGAGCAATTTGGTGTTAGGCAATCATGAGCCAGCACGTTAAAGTCAACTAGACTGATAATTGCCAGAGTAGATGCTCTCAGCTCTGCAGCCTCCTTCGTTCATTTAAGAAACTATTTGTGTGTCTCTGCAGGTTTTGCTGTCTGGGTTAGCAACAGAGGTCACTTCACATCACTAATTGACTCTTTAATGCATCAACCAGAGGGTCTAAAATCTACAGCATCAAGTGGATGTATACAGTCATGGTCAAAAGTGGACAAACTTGTAAAGAACATCATGTCATGGCTGTCTGGAGTTTCCAATCATTTCTACAACTCTTATTTTTTTGTGATGTAGTGATTGAAGCACATACTTGCTCACAAAAAACATTCATGAAGTTTGCTTCTTTTATGAGCTCAATTTTGTTTCATCTGACTACAGAACTTTCCTCCAGAAGGTCTTGTCTTTGTTAATAAAACAAAATTTGAGCTGTTTGGCCACAATACCCAGCAATATGTTTGGAGGAGAAAAGGTGAGGATTTTAATCCCAAGAACACCATTCCTACTGTCAAGCATGGTGGTGGTAGTATTATGCTCTTGGCCTGTTTTGCTGCTTTACAGAGAGTAAATGGGACAATGAAAAAGGAGGATTACCTCCAAATTCCTAAAATCATCAGCCCGGAGTTTAGGTCTTGGGCGCAGTTGGGTGTTCCAACAGGACAATGACCCCAAACACACCTCAAAAGCGGTAAAGGAATGGCTAAATCAGGCTAGAATGAAAGTTTTAGAATGGCCTTCCCAAAGTCCTGACTTAGGCCTACTGAAAGCCACTACTAGCGACCACGCAGTCTGATAGTTTATATATCAATGATGAAATATTAACATTGCAACACATGCCAATACGGCCGCTTTAGTTTACTAACAATTTTAAGTTTCCTTCTTGAAAACGTCACGGAATGATGACGTGTGTTTGTGACGTCTCGGGATGAGGGGACATTTTAGCCCAGCACCACAAACGGCTAAAAGTCATCTCTTTTCATCGCATAATTACACAGTATTCTGGACTTCTGTGTTGCAGAATCTTTTGCAATTTGTACAATTAATAATGGAGACCCTAAAGGAAAATGCTGTTGGTGGATTACAGCTGCCTTTAGCACCGAAACACAGCCGGTGTTTCTTTGTTTGTTGTGAAGCTTTAACACAGAGCGGTCAAGCGAACATGTTTCTCTACGTCAACCAGCAAGTTTTTGGATGGGAAAATTCTTATATTAAGCCTGCTTTTACCGGAGACTTCGGCGGATTATGCGACTTCCTCCTACAGCTCAAAAAGGCAGCTGTTATGTTGGCTCCTGCATTGGCTTCTCTGAGAGACACTGGCGTTCACCATCCGACTTTCAGGTATGACTTTACCATCTCACTAAAACAAGCGGATAAGGGATCTTCCAGAATTATCCTAGTAAATGTGTCTAATTACATCTGAAACGGTCCCACTGCCGCCACTTTTGCTTTTTTTTTCGTGCTTCACTCTCACTTTCCTCATCCACAAGTCTTTCATACTCGCTCAAATTAATGGTGAAATTGTTGCTTTCTCGGTCCGAATAGCTCTTGCTGCCTGGCGGCTCCCATTATAAACAATGTTCAGATGTGAGGAGCTCCACAACCCGAGACGTCACACGCACATCGTCTGCTACTTCGGGTACAGGCAAGGCTTTTTTATTAGCGACCAAAAGTTGCGAACTTTATCGTGGATGTTCTCTACTAAATCCTTTCAGCAAAAATATGGCAATATTGCGAAATGATCAAGTATGACACGTAGAATGGAGCTGCTATCCCTGTTTAAATAGGAAAATATCATTTCAGTAGGCCTTTAAAGGTGTGGACAATGCTGAAGAAACAAGTCCATATCAGAAAACCAAGACATTTAGCTGAACTGCACCAATTTTGTCAAGAGGAGTGGTCAAAAATTCAGGCAGAAGTTTTGTGGATGGCTAGGTTGTCCTGAAGAATTTGGAGGTAATTCTTGCCAAGGGACATTTAACCAAATATTAGCATTGCTGCATAAATAGTGCATTATTTGTAATACATGCTATAGAAATGTAGGCCCAGAGCATATTACTACCACCACCATGCTTGACGGTAGGGTTGGTGTTCCTGGGATTAAAGGCCTCACCTTTACTCCTTCAAACATAGTTTTATCTGACAGCACATGGACAAAGATAAGACATTCTGGAGGAAAGTTCTGAAACAAATATAAAGCTGTTTGGCCACAATAACCAGCAATATGTTTGAAGGACAAAAGGTGAGGCCTTTAATCCCAGGAACACCATGCCAACCGTCAAGCATGGTGGTGGTAGTATTATGCTCTGGGCCTGTTTTGCAGCCAATGAAACTGCTGCTTTACTCAAGACAGCCATGACATCATGTTCTTTACAAGTGTACGTAAACTTTTGATCATGACTGTATTTGTAAAATTCAGTCCATCCTACTGAGAAGCAGTATAACGGGGCTATTTTTAACTCCGACAAAATAAATAGTCAACAAATATGTCTGCTGACTTCTGTTTTAACTTCACACATGAAATAATTTTGAAACTCAGCAAAGAAAAATTAACTTACTGTCTCCATGACAACGTAGAGGTCCCACTTTGTAGGCAGACTCTAACCCTGGCTGCATGCCGCCCAGGACCAGAGACCGGACTGGGAGAGTCTCCTTAAGGGTGAGGAGACCTGAATACTTAGTCCTACAGGAAGGAGAGGACACATGGAGATAGAAAATAGGAACAGGAAGAAAACAGTGAAGAAAAAAAGAAAATTATAAATAAAAAAAAAAATAGTAATGCAAATATTAATTCAAATTTAACAATTAAGGACTACAGGCAGGCCAGTCTAGTACATGCACTCTTTTACTATGAAGCCACGCTGTTGAAACACGTGGCTTGGCATCGTTTTGATGAAATAAGCAGGGGCGTCCGTCCTTCTTCATCCTTCCCTATCATTTGACACTTTTACCCATCTTTTACGGGGCGTTCCTGTTCTGTAACCCTGTACAGTTTGTCTCATCTTGAACGGGTTTGTGCTGACAACACAGTTTCCTTGTACTTGTGCAATGACAATAAAGACCTATCCTATCCTTATGTTCCACCACAGTCTCATAATGAACTGAAAATATTTCTCCGTTAGCCGCGATGCTCATTTTCTCTACGTTAAGTCCCAATCATTCTTGCTAACAACGTTAGCGATTCAAATTTACCTTTATTTGTGATCTGTAAAGTTAGATAGATGGATTGGTCTTTATTGTCATTGCACAAGTACAACAAAACTTTGTTTTCAGCACAAACACGTTCAAGATTAGACACACAAAGAGTGTACAGGTTTACAGAACAGCGCCCTGTAAAATATGGGAAAAAGGTAAACGCTGGGTAATGATTAGTAAAAAATACAATCTAGACTGGGATCCTAAGGGGGCCCAGTCTGGAGTGGGAAAAAATCCTCCATAGCAAAGCACATATACATCTCAACATATCTAGCAACAAAGGAAAGGGAGTGCGGGGTCATGGTGGCAGGCCGCAGCTGTCAGGCACTGGCCGTTCCTTTCGTCACTCCTTTGGGATTTGTGTCAAAGTTCTAGCAAATACTAAATGAAAAGGTGTAGTTTTCTCTGCCTTCTGTTCAAAAATGTCAGTTATACAAACCCCGTTTCCATATGAGTTGGGAAATTGTGTTTGATGTAAATATAAACAGAATACAATGATTTGCAAATCCTTTTCAAGCCATATTCAGTTGAATATGCTACAAAGACAACATATTTGATGTTCAAACTCATAAACATTTTTTTTTGCAAATAATCATTAACTTTAGAATTTGATGCCAGCAACACGTGACAAAGAATCAAAGAAATGTGGCAATAAATACTGATAAAGTTGAGGAATGCTCATCAAACACTTATTTGGAACATCCCACAGGTGTGCAGGTTAATTGGGAACAGGTGGGTGCCATGATTGGGTATAAAAACAGCTTCCCAAAAAATGCTCAATCTTTCACAAGAAAGGATGGGGCGAGGTACACCCCTTTGTCCACAACTGCGTGAGCAAATAGTCAAACAGTTTAAGAACAACGTTTCTCAAAGTGCAATTGCAAGAAATTTAGGGATTTCAACATCTACGCTCCATAACATCATCAAAAGGTTCAGAGAATCTGGAGAAATCACTCCACATAAGCGGCATGGCTGGAAACCAACATTGAATGACCGTGACTTTCGATCCCTCAGACGGCACTGTATCAAAAACCGACATCAATCTCTAAAGGATATCACCACAAGAGCTCAGGAACACTTCAGAAAACCACTGTTACTAAATACAGTTTGTCTCTACATCTGTAAGTGCAAGTTAAAGCTCTACTATGCAAAGCGAAAGCCATTTATCAACAACATCCAGAAACGCCCCCTGCTTCTCTGGGCCCGAGATCATCTAAGATGGACTGATGCAAAGTGGAAAAGTGTTCTGTGGTCTGACGAGTCCACATTTCTAATTGTTTTTGGAAATATTCAACATCGTGTCATCCGGCCCATCCAGACTGTTATCGACGCAAAGTTGAAAAGCCAGCATCTGTGATGGTATCGGGGTGCATTAGTGCCCAAGGCATGGGTAACTTACACATCTGTGAAGGCACCATTAATGCTGAAAGGTACATACAGCTTTTGGAACAACATATGCTGTCATCTAAGTGCCGTCTTTTTCATGGACGCCCCTGCTTATTTCAGCAAGTTAATGCCAAGCCACATGTTACAACAACGTGGCTTCGTAAAAAAAGATTATGGGTACTTTCCTGGCCCGCCTGCAGTCCAGACCTGTCTGCCATGGAAAATGTGTGGCGCATTATGAAGCGTAAAATAGGACAGCGGAGACCCCGGACTGTTGAAGGACTGAAGCTCTACATAAAACAAGAATGGGAAAGAATTCCACTTTCAAAGCTTCAACAATTAGTTTCCTCAGTTCCCAAACGTTTATTGAGTGTTGTTAAAAGAAAAGGTGATGTAACACAGTGGTGAACATGCCCTTTCCCAACTACTTTGGCACGTGTTGCAGCCATGAAATTTTAAGTTAATTATTTGCAAAAAAAAAAATAATGTTTATGAGTTTGAACATCAAATATGTTGTCTTTGTAGCATATTCAACTGAATATGGGTTGAAAAGGATTTGCAAATCATTGTATTCTGTTTATATTTACATCTAACACAATTTCCCAACTCATTTGGAAACGGGGTTTGTAGAGGTGGGTCTTAAGACGAGACTTAAAAGAGTCCCCTGTGGGAGCAGTTCTAACATGGAGAAGGCCCTGTCTCCCCTGGTTTTAAGTCTTGTCTTGGGCACCACGAGCTGGAGCTGGCTCTCGGACCTCAGAACGTGCGCAGGAGTGTCAATATGGATGAGGTCCGAGATATAATGAGGTGCCAGTCCATGTAAAGCTTTAAAAACAAACAGCAAGGTATTAAAATCAATTCTAAAATGAACAGGGAGCCAGTGCAGACTCTCAAGAATTGGGGTTATATGCTCGCGTTTCCTGGCCTCTGTTAAAAGTTGTTACTGGAAACGTTAGACCCCTTTGCAAACCTGGGAGTAATATGCATTGTCATACCATTGCTTGTTGCCCGTATCGCAGTTGCACTGGATATTTGAACTCAGACAGTTGTTGTGAAGGCCACAAGAACAAAGTTGGCTGTGCTCCAGAGCTCCGTCCCAGTGGGTCTGGACTTGTCCTGGACCTTGACCTCCAAACCACCTGCTGAGCGATGCACTGTCTGAAACATACAGAGCCTTACCACCACCACTTCGACATTGATACTTTGTTCAATTATTCGTGTTGAAACTGCAAATGTCTTAGTGATGCAACATTTTTATAAAGACCACCTTCTTATAACGATTTAGATAAATATGCAGAGCAAGTAGCATCAAAAAGATGTCTGAATGCGAGGACTTGTACCGATACACTCTTAAGATTGAAAAGATTTACCCAACATTAGCAAAGTTGACATTTCAAACTGGTTGGGCCCACAAATGAGGGATTTAAGGCCTTAAAAGACAGTGTTTGATGATATTATGGTGGATCGATAAATGTAACAATCTACAGCAGGGGTCTCAGACACGCGGCCCACAAGACGTTATTTTGCGGCCCCTACCTTAAAGGGGAACATTATCAGCAGACCTATGTAAGCGTCAATATATACCTTGATGGTGCAGAAAAAAGACCATATGTTTTTTTAACCGATTTCCGAACTCTAAATGGGTGAATTTTGGCGAATTAAACGCCTTTCTGTTTATCGCGCTGGAGGCGATGACGTCAGAACGTGACGTCGCCAAGGTAACACACCCACCATTTTCATTTTCAACACATTACAAACACCGGGTCTCAGCTCTGTTATTTTCCGTTTTTCGGACTATTTTTTGGAACCTTGGAGACATCATGCCTCGTGGGTGTGTTGTCGGAGGGTGTAACAACACTAACAGGGAGGGATTCAAGTTGCACCACTGGCCCCAAGATGCCAAAGTGTCTGCCGCCAGACCCCCATTGAATGTGCCAGAGTGTCTCCACATTTTACCGGCGATGCTAAGACAGACATGGCACAGATATGTATGGATAACCTGCAGATGCATTTGCAATGATAGTCAACAAAATCACAAAGGTGAGTTTTGTTGATGTTGACTGCCAGCCTAATCGATGCTAACATGCTATGCTAATCGATGCTAACATGCTATTTACCGGCGGTGCTAAAGCAGACATGGCACGGAGATGTATGGATAACCTGTAGATGCATTTGCAACTATATTACGTTTCCTTCCACCCACATTTAATGCGAAACAAACACTTACCAATTGACGGATTTAAGTTGCTCCAGTGTCAAAAGATGCGAAAGTCCTGATCATTTGGTCCGCACATTTTACCGGCGATGCCAATGCAGCTATTTGGCCATGCTATGGCTATGAATAGCGTCAATAGCTATTCGCTCAATAGCTTCAGTTTCTTCTTCAATACTTTCATACTCCAACCATCTGTTTCAATACATGCGTAATCTGTTGAATCGCTTAAGTCGCTGAAATCTGATTTTGAATCCGAGCTAATGTCGCTATATCTTGCTGTGGTATTCCCATTGTTTGTGTACATTGGCAGCACTTAATGACGTCACAGGCTGCCCGGCTGCAGGCACACTGCGACACCTGTCCGTCAGTATTAACTGTCCCTGATAACCTGGACCAATTCAATTTTTTTTATTGTTTAATTTGCATTACTTCACACGATGAACACTACATATATTTCTATATGACGCCGTAACACTCCAGGAGCAGTCACTTTTTTGTGCTCACTATCCTGGTACTTTTCCGGCTATTCTCCGTTGCCCGCCGTGTTGCTGTAGGGAGGGAAAGCGGAACGACACACATTTCGGAAATAACATTATTCTCCCTGCGTCGGCTAAATACAAACATATTCCAGGCTGAGGAGTATGCTAAAACATTTAAGTCCATGGTTCTCGCCCGGAAAAGGGTAGAATAACATCTCCGGGTTTGGGAGGAGACCCTGCCCCAAGTGGAGGAGTTCAAGTACCTAGGAGTCTTGTTCACGAGTGAGGGAAGAGTGGATCGTGAGATCGACAGGCGGATCGGTGCGGCGTCTTCAGTAATGCGGACGTTGTATTGATCCGTTGTGGTGAAGAAAGAGCTGAGCCGGAAGGCAAAGCTCTCAATTTACAGGTCGATCTACGTTCCCATCCTCACCTATGGTCATGAGCTTTGGGTCATGACCGAAAGGATAAGATCTCGGGTACAAGCGGCTGAAATGAGGTTCCTCCGCCGGACGGGTGGCGGGTCTCTCCCTTAGAGATAGGGTGAGAAGCTCTGCCATCCGGGAGGAACTCAAAGTAAAGCCGCTGCTCCTTCACATCGAGAGGGAGACCCAGGACACGTTGGGAAGACTATGTCTCCCGGCTGGCCTGGGAACGCCTCGGGATCCCCCGGGAAGAGCCAGACGAAGTGGCTGGGGAAAGGGAAGTCTGTGTTTCCCTGCTTAGGCTGTTGCCCCCGCAACCCGACCTCGGATAAGCGGAAGAAGATGGATGGAAATCTTTTCTTGCGGCCAAGCCTCACCCAGACTCTGCATCCAGTGGCCCCCACGTAAAGTGAGTTTGAGACCTCTGATCTACAGTCTTGGTCAAAAGTTTACATACACTTGTGGAGGACATAATGTCATGGCTGTCTTGAGTTTCCAATCATTTCTACAATTTTTTGTGATAGAGTGATTGGAGCATAAAAAAACATTCATGAAGTTTGATTCCTTTATGGATTTATTATGGCTCTACTGAGAATGTGGCCCAAGTATACATACAGTAATAATCCTCTTGAAAAAATTGGTGCGGTTCAGCTAAATGTGTTGATTTTCTGACATGGACTTGTTTCTTCAGCATTGTCCATGTCAGGACTTTGGGAAGGCCATTCTAAAACCTTCATTCCAGCCTGACTTAGCCATTCCTTTACCACTTTTGAGGTCATTTTCCTGTTGGAACACACAACTGCACCCAAGACCCAACCTCCGGGCTGATGATTTTAGCTTGTCCTGAGGAATTTGGAGGTAATCCTCCTTTTTCATGTCCCTTGAAAAGCTTTGTGGCCAAACAGCCCAATTTTTGTTTCATCTGACCACAGAACATTCCTCCAGAAGTTCTTATCTTTGTCCATGTCATGTCAGATGAAACAAAATTTGAGCTGTTTGGCCACAATACCCAGCAATATGTTTGGAGGAGAAAAGGTGAGGCCTGTAATCCCAGGAACACCCACCCTACCGTCAAGCATGGTGGTGGTAGTATTATGCTCTGGGCCTGTTTTGCTGCCAATGGAACTGCTGCTTTACAGAGAGTAAATGGGACAATGAAAAAGGAGGATTACCTCCAAATTCTTCAGGACAAGCTAAAATCATCAGCCCGGAGGTTGGGTCTTGGGCGCAGTTGGGTGTTCCAACCGGACACACGTCAAAAGTGGTAAAGGAATGGCTAAATCAGGCTAGAATGAAGGTTTTAGAATGGCCTTCCCAAAGTCCTGGCTTAAACAAATCCATGAAAGAAAACCAACACATTTGGCTGAACTGTGCCAATTTTGTCAAGAGGAGTAGTCAATAAGTCAATCAGGAGCTTTCTAGAAGCTTGAGGCTGGTTACTGTCAGCCACTGCCTTTGGTCACAAAACAGTTCAAAGAAAAGGTGCCGCTCCGCATTGTAGATCTCGGGTGAAGACAAAATGTTACTGTGGATTACAATACATCAAAGAAACCAACACATTCATGTCGCTTCCCATCCTACACGGTGGAGTTTTTACAAGCCTTCTGGTTGGTAAGATCAAAGACAGCTTTTGTCTGCTCGCCGGGAACTCAAGGAAACACAAAGTTTTGTGACAACTTAGATACAATTATTCTGACAGCTACCAAAAGCGCCTTATTGCAGTGACACTTGCCAAGGGACATGTAAGCAAATATTAACATTGCTGTATGTATACTTTTGACCCCTCACATTATTCAGTAGACCCATACTAAATTAATGAAAGAACCAAACTTCAAAGAATGGTTTTGGTGACCAAAAAGTATGTGCTCCAATCACAAAAAAATAAGAGTTGTAGAAATGATTGGAAACTCAAGACAGCCATGACATTATGTTCTTTACAAGTGTATGTAAACTTTTGACCACGAGTGTATTTTTATAGTATGCAAATGTAATACGCATTTTTCTAAGTTTTGGTGCCGATGAGGAACTAAATCTGTACTCTTCATACAGTCGTCTTATAGACCGTTTGTGTGTTATTCCAAAGAATACCATTGGTGAGTAGCAAAGATCGGTATGACGAATCAAGCCATCCAGCATGAACATTTGCCATGTTTACCTGGTTTGCTGGGGAGGCGGGGCTTCCGACAATGGTAATACAGCTCCTGCTCGCAATGCTCCGATTGGCTGAGGACCGCTGCTAACTGTTCCTCTTCCGAAGCGTAGCGGAATTGGACGGAACGTCGTCTTCCCGCCGAGGATGAATCCAGGGCAGTCAGCTCTGTGTTATTGTGGTCAATCACCATCCATGCCCTGTCTTAAATGGTTGGATTAGATTAGATTAGGTCATCATTTTCCATTGGTATCAGGAAAACACTCAGAAGCATCAATAGGATTTAATCGGAAATTGTACTATGAAATCTCAGGTGATAAATTGAAATAGTTAAGAAATCAGTAAAATATAGTTGAAAGTAAAGTGGTGGTGGTGTCATTTGGTATGTGTGTGTGTGTGTGTGTGTGTTACCTGTCATGTTACAATACACGAGCTGAGGTTTGATGGGTCCACTGCCGTCCACATCCACGTAATAATGTCCCGACGGGGTGCCTTTATGTTTGTATGCCTCACATGACTGCTCGTATTTTGCTGTAGCCAAACATAAAAAAAAATTGAACATTTTAAGGATCTGCTATTATCTTCTTTATTATTAAGTGTCAAGGGAAATGGACCAAACATCAACTTTCACATACCCCTTATATTCAATGTTTTATCGTTTATACTGTAATACATTCTCGTCAAGGTATTCAATTGGACTTCCCTCTCCCCAGCCACTTGGTCCAGCTCCTCCCGGTGGATCCCGAGGCATTCCCAGGACAATCGGGAGACATAGTCTTCCCAACGTGTCCTGGGTCTTCCCCGTGGCCTCCTACCAGTCGGACGTACCCCTAAACACCTCCCTAGGGAGGTGTTCGGTTGGCATCCTGACCAGATGCCCGAACCACCTCATCTGGCTACTCTCCATGTGGAGGAGCAGCGGCTTCACTTTGAGTTCCTCCCGGATGGCAGAGCTTCTCACCCTATCTCTAAGGGAGAGACTCGCCACCCGGCAGAGGAAACTCATTTGGGCCGCTTGTACCCGTGATCTTGTCCTTTCGGTCATAACCCAAAGCTCATGACCATAGGTGAGGATGGGAATGTAGATCGACCGGTAAATTGAGAGCTTTGCCTTCCGGCTCAGCTCCTTCTTCAACACAACCGATCGATACGGCGTCCGAATTACTGAAGACACTGCACCGATCCGCCTGTCGATCTCACCATCCACTCTTCCCTCACTCGTGAACAAGACTCCGAGGTACTTGAACTCCTCCACTTGGGGCAGGGTCTCCTCCCCAACCCGGAGATGCCACTCCACCCTCCACACGCCAAAAGTGGTAAAGGAATGGCTAAATCAGGCTAGAATGAAGGTTTTAGAATGGCCTTCCCAAAGTCCTTGTGACGCTTGTGTGGCATTGTAATGCAGGATTGGTTCTTCCAGGGATGCGTCGAAGCGATGAACACAACAAGGTAAGTTTTAAATGGATTTCTTAAATAATAAAAAGGCTAGGAACAAAAACACTGGTGTAAAGAGAAGGCAAACAAAAGATGCTAGCGTGGAAGCTAGGATAAAACACTAGGAAACTAAAACTTGGCATGAGAGCACAAACAAGAAAAGAAATCATCAGTATGAAAACTGGAATAAACAAGTGGCATAGCGTGAGAGCTAGCGAGAATATACATACAGTAGAAGGATGAAAGTCGTTACGGTTGCACGTAGGCAAATTAGGATCCGAGAATGAATAACGAAAAGGGGCGAGTTTAAATAAGGGAGGTGATTAGAAGAAAACAGGGGCAGATGAAATAATGAGCCACCATGGTACAGACTAAACAGGAAATAAAGACGTTAAAGAACAGGGTGATACTAAAATGGAACAACAAACCAGAATATGTACAGATCCGAGCAGCGGATTGCAACAGTCCTGACTTAGACGTGTGGACAATGCTGAAGAAACAAGTTGATTAAAGTTAAAAGTACCAATGATTGTCACACACACTAGATCTGGTGACATTTTTCCTCTGCATTTGACCCATCACCCTGGTCCAACCCCTGGGGAGGTGAGGGGAGCAGTGAGCAGGAAATTATTTGGGGGGATTTAACCCCCAATTGCAACCCTTGATGCTGGGTGCCAAACAAGGAGGTAACGGCTCCCATTTTTATAGACTTTGGTATGACAGGGACGGGGATTGAACTCACAACCTACCCATCTCAGGGCGGACACTAACCACTCGGCTACTGAGTAGGTTGTGTGGTGGTGGAGGTTGGGGGGTGTAAAAGTTGAAGTACTAGAAGGTCCCTCGAAGAACCTTGAACGCTGGTTTAGTGTGGCTGAAACAGGGCTTAGGCTGAATAATTTATTTATTTAAGGGGTTAAACGACTCAGCGTAGACATGGCTTTAGACATTGTGGTCCACTGTGCCTCACGATTTACCGTGTCCAAAGCCATCTCCGTAATATCGCTAAAATTCGCTCCATTTTGTCCACTAAAGACGCCGAGACCATTATCCATGCGTTTGTTACGTCTCGTCTCGATTACTGTAACGTATTATTTTCGGGTCTCCCCATGTCTAGCATTAAAAGATTACAGTTGGTACAAAATGCGGCTGCTAGACTTTTGACAAGAACAAGAAAGTTTGATCACATTACGCCTGTACTGTATATACCTTTATATACATATATACATACATATATACCTATACTGTATATACCTTTATATACATATATACATACATATATACCTATACTGTATATACCTTTATATACATATATACATACATATATACCTATACTGGCTCACCTGCACTGGCTTCCTGTGCACTTAAGATGTGACTTTAAGGTTTTACTACTTACGTATAAAATACTACACGGTCTAGCTCCATCCTATCTTGCCGATTGTATTGTACCATATGTCCCGGCAAGAAATCTGCGTTCAAAAGACTCCGGCTTATTAGTGATTCCTAAAGCCCAAAAAAAGTCTGCGGGCTATAGAGCGTTTTCCGTTCGGGCTCCAGTACTCTGGAATGCCCTCCCGGTAACAGTTCGAGATGCTACCTCAGTAGAAGCATTTAATTCTCACCTTAAAACTCATCTGTATACTCTAGCCTTTAAATAGACCTCCTTTTTAGACCAGTTGATCTGACGCTTCTTTTCTTTCTCCTATGTCCCCCCCTCCCTTGTGGAGGGGGTACGGTCCAATGACCATGGATGAAGTACTGGCTGTCCAGAGTCGAGACCCAGGATGGAGCGCTCGTCGGGACCCAGGATGGACCGCTCGTCTGTATCGGTTGGGGACATCTCTACGCTGCTGATCCGCCTCCGCTTGAGATGGTTTCCTGTGGACGGGACTCTCGCTGCTGTCTTGGATCCGCTTGAACTGAACTCTCGCAGCTGTGTTGGAGCCACTATGGATTGAACTTTCACAGTATCATGTTAGACCCGCTCGACATCCATTGCTTTCGGTCCCCTAGAAGTGGGGGGGTTGCCCACATCTGAGGTCCTCTCCAAGGTTTCTCATAGTCAGCATTGTCACTGGCGTCCCACTGGATGTGAATTCTCCCTGCCCACTGGGTGTGAGTTTTCCTTGCCCTTTTGTGGGTTCTTCCGAGGATGTTGTAGTCGTAATGATTTGTGCAGTCCTTAGAGACATTTGTGATTTGGGGCTATATAAATAAACATTGATTGATTGATTGATTATAATAGCTGTGTAGAGTGGAAGATTTTCTTCTTGACATTTCTCTTGCAGCTGTCTTGCACAGAAAATCATGTCAAAGGTGCATCTAGATTGTCAAAATCCACATTGTGATTCAGGCAGCATAACTTCGGAGACAGGAAGGAAACGGATTGCAAGAATCCTGGCAAGTTTTTTTTTACCTGCAGTTGCAAGGTAGAAGATCCCTCTGTGGTTTCTAGGGATGGTCTTCTTCTCTTTCTTGAACTGGGCGACAATAAGATCATCCTGAAAGTCTGCAGTCATCACCTCATGTTCCCAAATCTTTGTAATCAGGAGGTACAGCTGGTAGGTAAGGGATGAAGCTCCTTGCTTAAAAATTTCCGTGGAAATGCCACCAGGTCCAGTGGCTTTGTTGTGTTTCATCTGTTTGATTACTTTCTGATTGTGGCGTCTTCAGTAATGCGGACGTTGTGGTACAAAAGGAGCTGAGCCGGAAGGCAAACCTCTCACGTTCCCATCCTCACCTATGGTCATGAGCTTTGAGTTATGACCGAAAGGACAAGATCACGGGTACAAGCGGCCCAAATGAGTTTCCTCCACCGGGTGGTGGGTCTCTCCCTTAGAGATAGGGTGAGAAGCTCTGTCATCCGGGAGGAACTCAAAGTAAAGCCGCTGCTCCTCCACATGGAGAGGAACCAGATGAGGTGGTTCGGGCATCTGGTCAGGATGCCAACCGAACGCCTCCCTAGGGAGGTGTTCTGGGCACGTCCGACCAGCAGGAGGCCAAGGGGAAGACCCAGGACATGTTGGGAAGACTATGTCTCCCGGCTGTATAAAAGGGCAGCAGTGGAGGAGGGAGGGGGAAAATGAGTTGGAGAGGCAGCAGCGGATGTTGAGCGCAAGAGACGGAGAGCCAAAGAAGCACACCGACGCGGAAAGCTGAAAAGCAATCGGAAGAGCGAGCAGGCACACGGAAGGCTGAAAAGCGACCCGACGGAAGACGTAGCTTGATTGAAAAATAAAGCAAGTCAAACCTGCTAAAAGAGATGTCCTTCCTTGATGGTCCTGGGAACCCGCACAACGACGGTAGGAGTCCGTCACACCTTCATTCTAGCCTGATTTAGTCATTCCTTTACCACTTTTTATGTGCGTTTGGGGTCATTGTCCTGTTGGAACAAGACCCAACCTCCGAGCTGAATTTGGAGGTAATCCTCCTTTTTCATTGTCCCATTTACTCTCTGTAAAGCACCAGTTCCATTGGTAGCCAACCAGTAACCAAATGTTAACATTTCTGTATGTATATGTGGAAGGGGGCGGGGTCTGTGGGCCTGCCGCAGAGCAAGGTGTGTCAGGACCGGCCTCAAAGCACATCTGGCAGGTGATTGGATTACCCAGCTGGGATGTGATCATCCAATTAAGAGTTGTACACATGATTGGAAACTCAAGACAGCCATGACATTATGTTCTTTACAACTTTTGACCACGGCTGTACTTTGTCTACCGACAATTAAATCCCGGTCACCTCATTTTAACCTAAATGTTACTTTTGCAATATTTGTGAGTTACTTACAGCTGTGGCAGGTGGCCCCTCTGTAGCCCGTGTCGGAGCATTTACAATGGAAGGCGCTCCACGATTGAGTACATTTTCCTCCATGTTCGCAGAGACTGGGGGAGCACCTGAGAGACAAAAATGGAGAAAGAAGTCCGTCAATAGTTTTCCTAAAATGTGTTTTTGTAAGCAAGCAGTCATTTTCTATTTATTATTTTAAAGGAAAAACACAAAAAAAACAGCACCACCAGCCCTGTGCTCCCGTTACGTTATGTACTCGAACCTCGGTCTACCGAATAAGAGTCAAGCGCCGCTACCGCCGTTACCACCGTTACACATGTGGAAAAACAAACGGTTCATTGAATGCTACGCTAAAAGGTTGCAGATATATAGAAAATAAACATTTTAATCATCAAAATTCCCTGATTTCCCAGAACTGCAGCTTTTCTGGAAATCGTTTCCTATTCAAAATGAATTAGTCATTTTTCAAACTTTCACCATTTCCACATATTTCAACCGATTCAAACCATAGTACCTTAACACATTTCACCATCCTGGAAATTCAAACTAACCTTTTTACAAGTTCACAAAAGTGCCAGAAGTTTCCAGAATTCCTGTTTTTTCAAAGCCCCATTTCCACCCTTTTTTCTGGCGACTACTCCTAACCACATTTTTCAACCCACTTCAACTGTTCAACCGTCTATATATTCACCTTGATTAGGACAAAAAACTAAATTGTTTTTTGAACTGGAAAAATTCCATTTTTTTCCTGAAATTCCCAGAATTCTGTAATACCATTTTTCAATTCAACATGTTAGTACTTTGACATTTCTTGACCGAGTTGAAAAATTCCAACAATAACCATTCAACTCAGTCAGATTATTCATGTTTTTTTTAACTATTTCCACAACGCCCACATTTTATCTAATTCAAACAATTCCAAATTCAAACTGTTCAGCCTATTCGGGAATTGCGGCCTTTCCCTTGACATTTTCCAAAAACTCCCAGATTTGCCAGAATCCGAGTTTTTCTGGGACATTTTTCCCATTCGAAATAAATTGGTCATTTTTCAAACTTCCACCATTTCCACATATTTCAACTGATTCAAAACATTCCACCTTCAACACATTCCACCATCCTGGAAATTCAAACTAGCCTTTTTCCAAGTTCAAAGAAATTCCAATATTTTCCAGAATTCCTGGTTTTCCAAAGCCCTATTTCCACCCTTTATTCTGCCGACTGCTCCTCCCACATTTTTCAACCCACTTCAAGCGTTCCCCCGTTTAAACATTCATCTTAACTCGGACAAAAAGCGAAGTCGTTTTCTTTAACTGGAAAAAAATTCAAATTTTTTCCTGAAATTCCGTAATACCATTTTTCAACTCATCATGTGACTACTTTAACATTTCCTGACCGATTTGAAAAATTCCAACACCAACCATTTCAACTCATTTAGATCATTCAAGTTTTTCTACAATTTTCCCAAAAAAAATGCCCGCTTTTCCCGAAATTACAAATTTTGGGGGGGGAACTTCATTGGGACATTTTTAAAAATCCCACAACTTCCACATTTTTCATTTGAATCAAACCGTTTTAATTTCAAACTGTTAAGTTTACTCGGGAATCGCTGGTTTTCCCTTGACACATTCCAAAAATTTCCTGATTTCCCAGAATTGCGTGTTTTCCGAGACATTTTTCCCTATTCAAAATTAATTGGTCATTTTTCAAACTTCCACCACTTCCACATGTTTCAACTGATTCAAACCATTCCACCATCCTGGAAATTCAAACTACCCTTTTTCCAAGTAAAAGAAAATAAATACAGGATTTTCCAGAATTCCTAGTTTTCCAAAGCCCCATTTTCACCCTTTTCTCTGGCAATCCTCCCACATTTTTCAACCCACTTCAACCGTTCCCCCGTCTAAACATTCCTCTTAACTAGGACAAAAAACAAAGTTTTTTTTTGAACAGGAAAAATGCCCGTTGTTTCAGAAATTTCCAGAATTCTGTAATACCATTTTTCAATTCAACATGTTAGTACTTTGACATTTCTTGACCGAGTTGAAAAATTCCAACAATAACCATTCAACTCAGTCAGATTATTCATGGTTTTTTTAACTATTTCCACAACTCCCACATTTTATCTGATTCAAACAATTCCAACTTCAAACTGTTCAGCCTATTCGGGAATTGCGGCCTTTCCCTTGACATTTTCCAAAAACTCCCAGATTTGCCAGAATCCGAGTTTTTCTGGGACATTTTTCCCATTCGAAATAAATTGGTCATTTTTCAAACTTCCACCATTTCCACATATTTCAACTGATTCAAAACATTCCACCTTCAACACATTCCACCATCCTGGAAATTCAAACTAGCCTTTTTCCAAGTTCAAAGAAATTCCAATATTTTCCAGAATTCCTGGTTTTCCAAAGCCCTATTTCCACCCTTTTTTCTGCCGACTGCTCCTCCCACATTTTTCAACCCACTTCAACCGTTCCCCCGTTTAAACATTCATATTAACTCGGACAAAAAGCGAAGTTGTTTTCTTTAACTGGAAAAAAATTCTAATTTTTTCCTGAAATTCCGTAATACCATTTTTCAACTCATCATGTGACTACTTCAACATTTCCTGACCGATTTGAAAAATTCCAACACCAACCATTTCAACTCATTTAGATCATTCAAGTTTTTCTACAATTTTCCCCAAAAAAATGCCTGCTTTTCCCGAAATTACAAATTTTGGGGGGGGAACTTCATTGGGACATTTTTAAAAATCCCACAACTTCCACATTTTTCATTTGAATCAAACCGTTTTAATTTCAAACTGTTAAGTTTACTCGGGAATCGCCGGTTTTCCCTTGACACATTCCAAAAATTTCCTGATTTCCCAGAATTGCGTGTTTTCCGAGACATTTTTCCCTATTCAAAATTAATTGGTCATTTTTCAAACTTCCACCACTTCCACATGTTTCAACTGATTCAAACCATTCCACCATCCTGGAAATTCAAACGACCCTTTTTCCAAATAAAAAAAAAATAAATACAGGATTTTCCAGAATTACTAGTTTACCACAGCCCCATTTTCACCCTTTTCTCTGGCGATTACTCCTCCCACATTTTTCAACCCACTTCAACCGTTCCCCCGTCTAAACATTCCTCTTAACTAGGACAAAAAACAAAGTTGTTTTTTGAACTGGAAAAATGCCCGTTGTTTCAGAAATTTCCAGAATTCTGTAATACCATTTTTCAATTCAACATGTTCGTACTTTGACATTTCTTGACCGAGTTGAAAAATTCCAACAATAACCATTCAACTCAGTCAGATTATTCATCTTTTTTTTTTTTACTATTTCCACAACTCCCACATTTTTCATCTGATTCAAACAATTCCAACTTCAAACTGTTCAGCCTATTCCGGAATTGCGGCCTTTCCCTTGACATTTTCCAAAAACTCCCAGATTTGCCAGAATCCGAGTTTTTCTGGGACATTTTTCCCATTCGAAATAAATTGGTCATTTTTCAAACTTCCACCATTTCCACATATTTCAACTGATTCAAACCATTCCACCTTCAACACATTCCACCATCCTGCTAATTCAAACTACCCTTTTTCCAAGTTCAAAGAAATTCCAAGATTTTCCAGAATTCCTGGTTTTCCAAAGCCCTATTTCCACCCTTCATTCTGCCGACTGCTCCTCCCACATTTTTCAACCCACTTCAACCGTTCCCCCGTTTAAACATTCATCTTAACTCGGACAAAAAACGAAGTTGTTTTTTTTAACTGGAAAAATTCCCATTTTTTTCCTGAAATTCCGTAATACCATTTTTCAACTCATCATGTGACTACTTTAACATTTCTTGACCGATTTGAAAAATTCCAACACCAACCATTTCAACTCATTTAGATCATTCAAGTTTTTCTACAATTTTCCAAAAAAAATGCCTGCTTTTCCCGAAATTACAAATTTTGGGGGGGGAACTTCATTGGGACATTTTTAAAAATCCCACAACTTCCACATTTTTCATTTGAATCAAACCGTTTTAATTTCAAACTGTTAAGTTTACTCGGGAATCGCCGGTTTTCCCTTGACACATTCCAAAAATTTCCTGATCTCCCAGAATTACGTGTTTTCCGAGACATTTTTCCCTATTCAAAATTAATTGGTCATTTTTCAAACTTCCACCACTTCCACATGTTTCAACCGATTGAAACCATTCCATCATCCTGGAAATTCAAACTACCCTTTTTCCAAGTAAAAAAAAAATAAATACAGGATTTTCCAGAATTCCTAGTTTTCCAAAGCCCCATTTTTACCCTTTTCTCTGGCGACTACTCCTCCCACATTTTTCAACCCACTTCAACCGTTCCCCCGTCTAAACACTCCTAACTAGGACAAAAAAAAAGTTGTTTTTGAACTGGAAAAATGCCCGTTTTTTTTCAGAAAAAAATAAATACAGGATTTTCCAGAATTCCTAGTTTTCCAAAGCCCCATTTTCACCCTTTTCTCTGGCGATCTTCCTCCATTTTTCAACCCAATTCAACCATTTCCCCGTCAAAACATTCCTCTTAACTAGGACAACAAACAAAGTTGTTTTTTGAACTGGAAAAATGCCCGTTGTTTCAGAAATTTCCGGAATTCCGTAATACCATTTTTCCAATTCAACATGTTACTACTTCAACATTTCTTGACCGATTTGAAAACTTCCAACACCAACCATTTTAACTCATTCAGATCATTCAAGTCTTTATTTTACCATTTTCAAAAAAAAAAATCCCGCTTTTCCCCAAATTCCCAATTTTTGGGGGGAAACTTAAATGGGACATTCTTCAAAGTCCCATAACTTCCACTTCAAACTGTTCACCCTATTCAAGAATCACAGGCTTTCTCTTGACACAGTCCAAAAATTCCCAGATTTCCCAGAATTCCAGGTTTTCTGGGACATTTTTCCACATTCTAAATGAATCGGTCATTTTTCAAACTTCCACCATTTCAACATATTTCAACCGATTCAAACCATTTCACCATCTTGGAAATTTAAACTACCCTTTTTCCAAGTTCAAAAGAAATTCCAAGATTTTCCAGAATTCCTGGTTTTCCAAAGCCCTATCTCCACCCTTTATTCTGCCGATTACCCCTCCCACATTTTTCAACCCACTTCATCCGTTCTAGCGTCTAAACATTCTTCTTAATTAGAACAAAAAACAAAGCAGATTTTTTAACTGGAAAAATTCCCGATTTTCCCGAAATTCCCAGAATTCCGTAGTACCATTTCTCAATTCAACATCTTACTACTTCAACATTTCTCGACCGATTTGAAAAATTCCAACACCAACCATTTCAACTCATTCAGACGAATAAAGTGATGCATTTATATTGTTGTTGTTTTTTTTTACTTTTAACACTTGTATTTCAAGATCAACTTCCGATATATCTGTCGATTTTAAGTTTGAACTATTATTTTTTTTATTTTATGCTCTTTTGTCAAAACGTTGATGTTTTTATATGGCAACCATATTGGTTGCCATGTAAAAACAACCATATTGGTTGCCATATAAAATATGGCATATTGTCAGGACTATGACTTGGATTTATTTTGTTTCTTCGATGCAGAGGATGATTTGCACGAGCCAGGCGTGCATTCAGGTACATGATTATATTTATTTACACACTAAACACAAAAAAAGGCATAACAAAGGGCGCTCACAAGGAGGTATAATTCTAGCCTACAAAATACAAACAGGAAACAAAAACAGCACGATGGCATGGCTATACAACTAAAACAAAACACTTCCTGTGACCAAAAACAAGTGGCATGAAAAGCAAGGAGCGTGGCAGGTGATCGAGGGCATGGAGCATGAGCAGCACAGGTAGGTGGGCATGTACAGCAGAAAGCTAATAGCAAAGTTCCCAGGATGAGGACAGGAACAAAATGGTAAAAATAGCAGCTATGATGACTAGAAACAGGTGTGGGACTGAGGGCAGGACGTGACTTGGAGACCGGGTGGAAACTAATGGGTTGGCATGGAGACGAAAACAAACCAGGAAGTGCCAAGACAGAACTAAATGTCAAAAAAACTAAACATAACCTGACCAAAACCAAAACATAAACTTACAGGCATGAAACATGCAATATTTTTTGCACATAAAGTGATCATTTTTAAGTAATAATTCATTATAACATAGATATTTTTGTCCTCTCTTTTTGAGCAATGGAAAAAAAAGAAAATATAGACAAAAGGAAAAAAAAACTGCCTGCATGGCAGCTTTGTGTCAACGTTGCCCCTTTTTCTCATTAGATTTCACCTCATTCCACTTTTTTTTAATTTTTGCAATACTATTAATTTTGCAATTTTTGCAGAATTTGTGGCGGGCCGGTAAACGATTAGCTGCGGGCCGCACTTTGGACACCCCTGCTATAAGGCATCCTGGACTCACTCCCAAAACCATGATGATCAACTCAAGTCCAGGGGTGATTACAGAGTAGTTTCTTGCAGGTAAAAAAAATGTATTACCGCAAGGAAGAAAAAAAACCTGGTAGAAGCAGCGAAAATGTGGAAGGCAGAGGTGATGCGCGGACAGATGGAGGCGGAGGAGAGTCACAGTGGGATAGTGACAGTGATTGGAATGTCAACGGTATTCGGAAGCTGGAATGAATCCATGGAAATGAAGTAAACCCGACAGTGACAATGTGTGCTGGGAGAAAATGGGGAAAAATGACCACGGAAAACTAATTTATTGTTTGCAATTGCGACGCTGTGGCAGATGTTATTGAGCAATAAATGGGAGAAACGTATTCCCTTCCCTACCAATAAATGAGTTGAATGCATGTTCTACTGTGTTATGAAATGTAAGCAGTCCTGTCCCAAGAAGTGGACTTTCTGCATTTCTTACCACAACTGAACTTTCTGTCTTGCCTCTGGTGAAGGCAATTGCATTTTTTCCCACTCCCTTCTTCTCCCTTCTTTGTTTTCTTTGCTTTGTCTTGCCTACACTTTTTTGAAGCCTCTTTCTTTACGCTGTCCTTCAAATCTAATTGCATGATCGCGCTGTTATTTTGGTTACTCTTCCTGTTTTGTTGGTGTTGTCGCCTTCCTTTGAGTGCTATTGCCCAAACCTGCTTTGTTTTCGCAATCAAGACTACCGTATTTCCTTGGATTTCCCGCCGGGTATATAGTATGCGCCTGCCTAGAATTACTGCCGGGTCAAACTCGTTTCACAAAATAATTAGCGCATGCTTAGCATTACCGCCAGCGCAGGATTAACGCCGGGTCAAACTCGTTTCGCAAAATATTATTTTTATTAGGGCATGTCTAGAATTTCGTCCGGGTCAAACTTGTTTCGCCAAATAATTAGCAAATGCCTAGAATTTCCACAGGGTCAAACTCGTCACGTCACGAGTGACACTTCACCTGTCAACATTTTCAAAATGGAGGAGAAGATTATAAGCTATTCAGTAGGATTTAAGGTCCAAGCTATTGAATATGCTAAAAAGAACAGTATGCAGCTATGTTTGTTTAATATACCGTAGCTGCGTGTGTCAAATATGAGTCATTAAATGACTCCCGCCTCCTGGTGGTAGAGGGCGCTAGTGATCCTTCTTGCGACTACTCGGCTGGAGAAGAAGTGACAACAAGCAGCAAGAGTGAGCAGCAATCGTTTATTTTTTCCTCGCTTGCACTTTTAACATGGAGGATTACATATCTAAAATAAAACAGTTTTCTAAACTGGACTTTCAATCGAAGCAGGAGGTAATAAAGGAAGATTTCCATCGAGACAGAGAGACTTTTAAAACTGAAGAAAAATAAGGAAGATTTATATAAACAAGTTATCGATGCTTTTGATCAGAAGGAGCTGCGCATGGATTTCATTTATAAGTAAAGGTAAGACCATAATAACGTATTTTTATTAAATGTGCTTTTCATGATGGTATCCTTACATCACACTCAACTTTATAAGAGCAGGCCTAAATTTACCGCATGCCTTTGGTAAACGCCGGAGTAAGAAGAGATTTTAAATTAATTAGCGCCCTGGCGGCAATTCAAGGAAATACGATATATCAGTTGTGCGTAGGCTATCCTTCTTTGTGGGGACATTGATTGTCATGTCATGTCACGCTGTAAGTTTTTGCTGTCGTCCAGCATTCTGTTTTTGTTGACTTTGTAGCCAGTTCAGTTTTAATTTTGTTTTACATAGCCATCCCTGTGCTTCAGTGCCTTTTCCTGCCTTATGTTAATTTTTGGTTTAAACGTTACATACCTTTTTACCTGCACACAGTCTACCGCTGTGCTCTGCCTATTGGGATCACGACAAACCTTGCTGGACGCGTTCTGACTTTGACGAAGCAATGGACTACCCGCTGCCACCTACTGACATGGGGTACTACAAGATTACCCTGCCAAGATCTACACAGCACAGACACTAGACAACGGAACATTATTATGATTATTGATTTGCAAAAAAAATATTTTTGGACCAAATAGGTGAAATTACATAGTTTTCCACGGCGCAGTGGTTCCAAATCACTGGCCTAGTGGTTACAGCAGGGGTCACCAACGCAGTGCCCGCGGGCACCAGGTCGCCCGTAAGGACAAGATGAGTCGCCCGCTGGCCTGTTCTAAAAATAGCTCAAATAGCAGCACTTACCAGTGAGCTGCCTCTAGTTTTTAAATGGTATTTATTTACTAGCAAGCTGGTCTCGCTTTGCTGGACATTTTTAATTCTAAGAGAGACAAAACTCAAGTAGAATTTGAAAATCCAAGAAAATATTTGAAAGACTTGGTCTTCACTTGTTTAAATGAATTCATTTTTTTTTTTTTTATTACTTTGCTTCTTATAACTTTCAGAAAGACAATTTTAGAGAAAAAATACAACCTTGAAAATTACTTTAGGATTTTTAAACACATATACCGTTTTACCTTTTAAATTACTTCCTCTTCTTTCCTGACAGTTTGAATCAATGTTCAAGTATTTTTTTTTTATCGTAAAGAATAATAAATACATTTTAATTTAATTCTTCATTTTAGCTTCTGTTTTTTCGACGAAGAATATTTGTGAAATATTTCTTCAAACTTATTAAAATGAAATAAAAATATTCTGGCAAATCTACAAAAACTGTGGAATCAGATTTAAATCTTATTTCAAAGTCTTTTGAATTTCTTTTAAAATTTTTGTTGTGGAAAATCTAGAAGAAATAATGATTATCTTTGTTAGAAATATAGCTTGGTCCAATTTGTTATATATTCTAACAAAGTGCAGATTGGATTTTAACCTATTTAAAACATGTCATCAAAATTCTAAAATTAATCTTAATCAGGCAAAATTACTAATGATGTTCCATAAATTATTTTGTTCAAAAAGATTCGAATTAGCTAGTTTTTCTCTTCTTTTTTTTCGGTTGAATTTTGAGTTTTAAAGAGTCGAAATTTAAGATAAATTATGTTTCAAATTTTAATTTTCATTTTTTTTAATGTTTTCTCCTCTTTCAAACCGTTCAATTAAGTGTTTTTTTCTTTTTTTATTCTCTACAAAAAACCTTCCGTAAAAGGAAAAAAATTTTACGGCGGAATGATAGACAGAAATACCCATTTTTTTATATATTTATAGATTTATTTATTCAAGTTAAAGTGGGCAAATTGGCTATTTCTGTCAATTTATTTAAGTGTGTATCAAACTGGTAGCCCTTCACATTAATCAGTACCCAAGAAGTAGCTCTTGGTTTCAAAAAGGTTGGTGACCCCTGTGTTAGAGTGTCCGCCCTGAGATCAGTAGGTCGTGTGTTCAAACCCCAGCCGAGTCACACCAAAGACTATAAAAATGGAACCCCTTACCTCCCTGCTTTGCACTCAGCATCAAGGGTTGGAATTGGGGGGTTACGTCCGAAAATGATTACCGGGCGTGGCCATCGCTGCTGCTCACTGATCTCCTCACCTCCCAGGGGGTGATTAAGGGTGATGGGTCAAATGCAGAGGATAAGCTCCCCACACCTAGTGGGTGTGTGACAATCATTGGTACTTTTTAACTTTAATAACCAGCATTCTATTAGGTTAAAATAATTATTAAGTTTAACAAGCTAAATATATTTGTGTCATGTCTATGTGATCATGTTTGGTTTTAGTCATGTTCGGTTTTGTTTTTGGACTCTTTGTGCACTTTTGTTTTTTTGTCACCATAGCAACCCATTAGTTTTCACCTTGTCCCCATGTCACGCATCTGTTTTCACTAATCACCACAGTATTATTTAAGCCACAGTTGCAAGGTATAGCTCAGTTGGTAGAGTGGCCGTGCCAGCAACTTGAGGGTTGCAGGTTCGATTCCAGCTTCCACCATCCTAGTCACTGCCGTTGTGTCCTTGGGCAAGACACTTTACCCACCTGCTCCCGGTGCCACCCACACTGGTTTAAATGTAACTTAGATATTGGGTTTCACTATGTAAAGCACTTCGAGTCACTAGAGAAAAGCACTATATATTCATGGGTTGGAATAGCTCGGTTGGTAGAGTGTCCGTGCCAGCAACTTGAGGGTTGCAGGTTCGATCCCCGCTTCCGCCATCCTAGTCACTGCCGTTGTGTCCTTGGGCAAGACACTTTACCCACCTGCTCCCAGTGCCACCCACACTGGTTTAAATGTAACTTAGATATTGGGTTTCACTATGTAAAGCACTTCGAGTCACTAGAGAAAAGCACTATATATTCATGGGGCGGAATAGCTCGGTTGGTAGAGTGTCCGTGCCAGCAACTTGAGAGTTGTAGGTTCGATTCCCGCTTGTGCCATCCTAGTTACTGCCGTTGTGTCCTTGGGCAAGACACTTTACCCACCTGCTCCCGGTGCCACCCACACTGGTTTAAATGTAACTTAGATATTGGGTATCACAATGTAAAGCGCTTTGAGTCACTAGAGAAAAGCGCTATATAAATATAATTCACTTCACTATTCACTTCACTGGCAACATCACCATCTATCACCTGCTACGCACCTTGTAGTGAACCATGCCAATGTTCCATGTCCTGTTCTCGTTCCGTTCCAAGTAAGCTTTTCGGCATTCATGCCATAGTGCAAGTTTTTGTTTTATGTTCGTAGTTTTGCCTTAGTGTAAGTTTTGTTTTCACTGCCCAGTTTTTGTACATCCTTGTGAGGCTTTTTGTTTGTTCCTCTTTTTTAGTTGAAGTGAAGTGAATTATATTTATATAGCGCTTTTTCTCGAGTGACTCAAAGCGCTTTACATAGTGACACCCAATATCTAAGTTACATTTAAACCAGTGTGGGTGGCACTGGGAGCAGGTGGGTAAAGTGTCTTGCCCAAGGACACAACGGCAGTGACTAGGATGGCACAAGCGGGAATCGAACCTGCAACCCTCAAGTTGCTGGCACGGCCACTCTACCAACCGAGCTAGGCCGCCTAGTTAAAAATAAATCATGTCCTTACCTTCACGCCTTGCCCGCTCCAACTTTCGCTTTGCACTTTGGTAAAACAATCCACGCCCAAGTCCAAGTCTTGACAATTTGAACTTAATAGACAATAAAATTGAAATATTTTTAAATTCCGCTTTTTTTTGTTTTCCTGAGTGACGTTAGATTTGATATTTTTGTTTTTATTTTGTTTTTTTGTGGCTTGATTTTTGCGAGGCAAGTGTGCTATCTTCATTTTGGAGACTTACCTGTCAATAATGTCGCACATGTCAATCTGCAGGTGGCTAAAATTTCCCGTCCGCCTTTGCTGCAAAGTGAGGAAGTCCACATGTTGCTCGTCCAGAGTCAGGAGGCGCATGCATCCCTGGAAGGTTCCGAAGGGGTTCCTGCAATTGTGATTCCCACCCAGCGGAGGACAGCCTGAGGAACGACATGCATGACAATCCAGTTAATGGCATTTATACACTTTAATGGCAAAAGTATTTGGCCACCCATACAAATGATGAGAATCCGGATTCCTAATCACTTGGCCCGGTGTATCAAATCAAGCACTTAGGCGTGGAACCTGTTTCTACAAACATTTGTGAAAGAATGGGCCGCTCTCAGTGATTTCCAGCATGGAACTGTCATAGGATGCCACCTCTGCAACAAATCCAGTCGTGAAATTTCCTCACTCCCAAATATTCCAAAGTCAACTTTATTATAGGAAAAGTGAAAATTTGGGGAACAACAGCAACTCAGCCCCCAAGCGGTAGGCCACGTAAACTGACAGAGAGAGGTCAGCAGATGCTGAAGCGCACAGTGCAAAGAGGTCGGT
>NC_084632.1:42923694-42948694 GCF_033978795.1 Nerophis ophidion
TATTGACATCAGACATCAAACTGCATGAACGCAAATGTTGGTATTCAATTCTGAGCTGAGGGACATGTTGGTTAAAAACCTGTCACAGCATTTTGGGGAAATGTACAATGTCAGAATAATTGTATCCAAGTTATCACACAACTTTGAGTTCCCAGTGAGAAGACAAAAGCTTTCTTTGATCCTACCAATCAAAAGGCTTGTAAAACTCCACGATGTAGGATGGGAAGTCTTCTGTTTCTTTGATGTATTGTAATCAACAGAAAGATAGTGTCTTGACCCGAGAACTACAAAGCGGAGAGGAAGCAGGGCCAGACTCCCCTCAAGGCAACGTCTTCTTTGAACTCTTTTACGACGTTTTCTTTTAACTGTTCTGTAACCAAAAGCGATGGTTGTTTACGACCCCGTCTATTAGAAACAGATGTCAGACAAAAAAAAATATCCGACTTTTTGACAAAAAAAAATGTCCGACTTTTTGACAAAAAAAAAAAACGGTCAACTTTTTGACACACAAAAAAAATCGTTTTTTTTTACACTTCGAAAAAAATCCCCACTTTTTGACAAAAACAATTCGGATTTTTTGACACTTTGAAAAAATTCTGACTTTTAGACATTGATAAAAAAAAATCCAGATTTTTTGACACTTGTAAAAAATCCTGACTTTGACGTCTAGAAAAAAATCCAGTTCGACACTTGGGAAAAACCCAGTTTTTGGCACTGAGAAAAAATCCAGTTTGTGGCACTTAGAAAAATCCAGACTTTTTGACAAAAAATTCCTGACTTTTCAATTTAAAAAAATCATAAAAATATTTAGAAAAATCCAAACTTTTTGACAAAAAAATCCTGACTTTTCAACAAAAATAAAAAAATTTAGACTTTTTGACCAAAAATTCCTGACTATCCAATAAAAATAATAAAAATATATATAAATCTAGTAGGGCTTCACGGTGGCAGAGGGGTTAGTGCGTCTGCCTCACAATACGAAGGTCCTGCAGTCCTGGGTTCAAATCCAGGCTCGGGATCTTTCTGTGTGGAGTTTGCATGTTCTCCCCGTGAATGCGTGGGTTCCCTGCGGGTACTCCGGCTTCCTCCCACTTCCAAAGACATGCACCTGGGGATAGGCCCCTCCCACTTCCAAAGACATGCACCTGGGGATAGGTTGATTGGCAACACTAAATGGTCCCTAGTGTGTGAATGTGAGTGTGAATGTTGTCTGTCTATCTGTGTTGGCCCTGCGATGAGGTGGCGACTTGTCCAGGGTGTACCCTGCCTTCCGCCCGATTGTAGCTGAGATAGGCGCCAGCGCCCCCCGCGACCCCGAAAGGGAATAAGCGGTAGAAAATGGATGGATGGATGGATAAATCTAGTATTAACAATAATTATTTATACATACATTATTTTCTTCAACACTTCGAAAAAAATACAGTTTTTGGCACTTGGAAAAAATCCAGTTTGACTCTTCGAAAAAATCCAGATTTTTAGACACTTAAAAACAAATCCAGTTTTTTTAACCCCAAAAAATCTGACTTTTTAACACTTTAGGAAAAAAATCTGATTATTTTGACACTTAGAAAAATCACACATTTTTGACAAAAAATGTTCCGGCTTTTTTACACTTAGAAAAAACACAACTTTTTGACACGTTAAAAAAATCCCGACTTTTGGAATAAAAAATACTGACTTTTTCGAAAAAATAAAAATAGAAATCAGTATTACCAAAAATGAATTATATACACATTATTTTCCTTCAGTAAAAGATGTAAAAACAAGTTAGTGTGTTAGCCTCATTCATCATAATGAGAACCTTGAAGCCTATTTCAAGAGAAGAGAGTGAATGAGGTGTGTTTGGGACAAGAGTGAATGTTTTTTGTGTCGCACTGTTTGTCTTACCCAGCGAAGGTTCCAGGAACTGAGCTCAGCTGGAACCACAACCTGCTGCGTGCTTCTATCCACAGACAGTTTGAGGGAGTTACCGATCCGTTCTAGCTTGACTTGGTGCCAGTGTTGGTCGTCAAGCAGACTTCCCACTGTCACCAAAAGATGACCACCAGGCGACGAGCTCACACCTGTGACACGGAGAAGAAGACTTTAGGTGGTAGGATGTGACACGGAGAAGAAGACTTTAGGTGGTAGGATGTGACACGGAGAAGAAGACTTTAGGTGGTAGGATGTGACACGGAGAAGAAGACTTTAGGTGGTAGGATGTGACACGGAGAAGAAGACTTTAGGTGGTAGGATGTGACACGGAGAAGAAGACTTTAGGTGGTAGGATGTGACACGGAGAAGACTTTAGGTGGTAGGATGTGACACGGAGAAGAAGACTTTAGGTGGTAGGATGTGACACGGAGAAGAAGACTTTAGGTGGTAGGATGTGACACGGAGAAGAAGACTTTAGGTGGTAGGATGTGACACGGAGAAGACTTTAGGTGGTAGGATGTGACACGAAGAAGAAGACTTTAGGTGGTAGGATGTGACACGAAGAAGAAGACTTTAGGTGGTAGGATGTGACACGAAGAAGAAGACTTTAGGTGGTAGGATGTGACACGAAGAAGAAGACTTTAGGTGGTAGGATGTGACACGGAGAAGAAGACTTTAGGTGGTAGGATGTGACACGGAGAAGAAGACTTTAGGTGGTAGGATGTGACACGGAGAAGAAGACTTTAGGTGGTAGGATGTGACACGGAGAAGAAGACTTTAGGTGGTAGGATGTGACACGGAAAAGAAGACTTTAGGTGGTAGGATGTGACACGGAGAAGAAGACTTTAGGTGGTAGGATGTGACACGGAGAAGAAGACTTTAGGTGGTAGGATGTGACACGGAGAAGAAGACTTTAGGTGGTAGGATGTGACACGGAGAAGAAGACTTTAGGTGGTAGGATGTGACACGAAGAAGAAGACTTTAGGTGGTAGGATGTGACACGGAGAAGAAGACTTTAGGTGGTAGGATGTGACACGAAGAAGACTTTAGGTGGTAGGATGTGACACGGAGAAGACTTTAGGTGGTAGGATGTGACACGGAGAAGACTTTAGGTGGTAGGATGTGACACGGAGAAGACTTTAGGTGGTAGGATGTGACACGGAGAAGACTTTAGGTGGTAGGATGTGACACGGAGAAGAAGACTTTAGGTGGTAGGATGTGACACGAAGAAGACTTTAGGTGGTAGGATGTGACACGGAGAAGAAGACTTTAGGTGGTAGGATGTGACACGAAGAAGACTTTAGGTGGTAGGATGTGACACGGAGAAGAAGACTTTAGGATATAAAGTTCATACAAGTATGTGGATCTATCAAGTAATTATCTCGTTTTAAATGTTTGACGCCAATATCCTTCCATGGTTTCCTTTTTCTTTGGCTTTTTGTGAGAAGTATTCAGCATAAAGAGAATGCTTTTGTTTTGTTTTCCGTTCATCACAAAAACAAATGAATGAAAAAGCTGCCATCATATGAATTTTGCATTCTTAGCATCTATACTCCACATTTTTTTTAAATTGATATCTTGAAGATCATTTTTAATGGAATAAAAGTTTTATAGTAATTTTACTTTTGGTCTAACTTATTCCACACATGAATCCTCCAAAAAGAGACAAAATGCTGCTTTGCACGAGTTCCCACCTTGTTTGTTTCTGTGTAAAAATGACTTTCTTTTCAGAAATGTTCATCACAGTCTTGTTTTTAGAACAATCTCTGAATAAAAACTGCTGCCTTAAGATGTGCTTCTTAAAGTCCACCAAAACGTTTATTTTAATAATAACTACATATTAGTGTGAGAGTCCAGTACATAGTGGATCTAACATAATAGTGTGAGTCCAGTCCATAGTGGATCTAACATAATAGTGTGAGAGTCCAGTCCATAGTGGATCTAACATAATAGTGTGAGAGTCCAGTCCATAGTGGATCTAACATAATAGTGTGAGAGTCCAGTCCATAGTGGATCTAACATAATAGTGAGAGTCCAGTCCATAGTGGATCTAACATAATAGTGTGAGAGTCCAGTCCATAGTGGATCTAACATAATAGTGTGAGAGTCCAGTCCATAGTGGTTCTAACATAATAGTGTGAGAGTCCAGTCCATAGTGGATCTAACATAATAGTGTGAGAGTCCAGTCCATAGTGGATCTAACATAATAGTGAGAGTCCAGTCCATAGTGGATCTAACATAATAGTGTGAGAGTCCAGTCCATAGTGGATCTAACATAATAGTGTGAGAGTCCAGTCCATAGTGGATCTAACATAATAGTGTGAGAGTCCAGTCCATAGTGGATCTAACATAATAGTGAGAGTCCAGTCCATAGTGGATCTAACATAATAGTGTGAGAGTCCAGTCCATAGTGGATCTAACATAATAGTGGGAGTCCAGTCCATAGTGGATCTAACATAATAGTGAGAGTCCAGTCCATAGTGGATCTAACATAATAGTGTGAGAGTCCAGTCCATAGTGGATCTAACATAATAGTGAGAGTCCAGTCCATAGTGGATCTAACATAATAGTGAGAGTCCAGTCCATAGTGGATCTAACATAATAGTGTGAGAGTCCTGTCCATAGTGGATCCAACATAATAGTGTGAGAGTCCAGTCCATAGTGGATCTAACATAATAGTGTGAGAGTCCAGTCCATAGTGGATCTGACATAATAGTGTGAGAGTCCAGTCCATAGTGGATCTAACATAATAGTGAGAGTCCAGTCCATAGTGGATCTAACATAATAGTGAGAGTCCAGTCAATAGTGGATCTAACATAATAGTGTGAGAGTCCAGTCCATAGTGGATCTAACATAATAGTGTGAGAGTCCAGTCCATAGTGGATCTAACATAATAATGTGAGTTCAGTCCATAGTGGATCTAACATAATAGTGAGAGTCCAGTCCATAGTGGATCTAACATAATAGTGAGAGTCCAGTCCATAGTGGATCTAACATAATAGTGTGAGTCCAGTCCATAGTGGATCTAACATAATAGTGTGAGAGTCTAGTCCATAGTGGATCTGACATAATAGTGAGAGTCAGTCCATAGTGGATCTAACATAATAGTGAGAGTCCAGTCCATAGTGGATCTAACATAATAGTGTGAGAGTCCAGTCCATATTGGATCTAACATAATAGTGAGAGTCCAGTCCATAGTGGATCTAACATAATAGTGAGAGTCCAGTCCATAGTGGATCTAACATAATAGTGTGAGAGTCCAGTCCATAGTGGATCTAACATAATAGTGAGAGTCCAGTCCATAGTGGATCTAACATAATAGTGTGAGAGTCCAGTCCATATTGGATCCAACATAATAGTGAGAGTCCAGTCCATAGTGGATCCAACATAATAGTGAGAATCCAGTCCATAGTGGATCTAACATAATAGTGTGAGAGTCCAGTCCATAGTGGATCTAACATAATAGTGTGAGAGTCCAGTCCATAGTTGATCTAACATAATAGTGTGAGAGTCCAGTCCATAGTGGATCTAACATATTAGTGTGAGAGTCCAGTCCATAGTGGATCTAACATAATAGTGTGAGGGTCCAGTCCATAGTGGATCTAACATAATAGTGTGAGAGTCCAGTCCATAGTGGATCTAACATAATAGTGTGAGAGTCCAGTCCGTAGTGGATCTAACATAATAGTGTGAGAGTCCAGTCCATAATGGATCTAACATAATAGTGAAAGTCCAGTCCATAGTGGATCTAACATAATAGTGTGAGAGTCCAGTCCATAATGGATCTAACATAATAGTGAAAGTCCAGTCCATAGTGGATCTAACATAATAGTGTGAGAGTCCAGTCCATAGTGGATCTAACATAATAGTGTGAGAGTCCAGTCAATAGTGGATCTAACATAATAGTGTGAGAGTCCAGTCCATAGTGGATCTAACATAATAGTGAACAGCTAGCGCAGTGTTTTTACACGCATTTCAAACACTGTTTTTGCTTTTCCGAGGTCATCCTAATTGAGCCAGCGCCACAACTTGTCCTTAAAACCCCGTGGCAGGACGCACTCCCCCGCCCGCTGTGTGCTTGATGGTGTGTAAAACGGCGTCCCCGCAAATGATCTGATTTGGAGAGCGGTGAAACTGACATTTTGACGAATGCCAAACAGGGAACAAATGCGATGGTTTTGGAGTTTGGACATACATTTTAACGAGCCTGTCAATTTGTTCCAATTTCCCAGCAAGTTGAGGCCATTTCTTTTTTTGCATGGGTGTGTTCGTTCGAGAACTCATGAAACTTAATTGGTATTACAGGGAAACTGCACTTTTTTTTTCAAATTTTGTTCACAATCATATTTTATTATGCATTCTAAATATTAAATAAACGTAAATAAGAGCCCACTTACAGCTTAGCCAATGGGAGGTCCTCTATGCCGCATATAAAGTTGTCAGGTTCACACACCCAACTATCGATTACACAAGACAAGAAGGAATCGAGCAGAGAGAGTAGAATTTTGCTCATGAGGAGAAACGTATCGGGCTGTACACTCAGTTACAGTTTCATCCTACGCTCTAAACTGCAGCCCACATGGGCTTCGATTTATTTGGGAGTTCCCTAATTAACACCACTGAGACTGCTTCTGAAGGGAGAGGTAATGCAAGCAATCCCCAGCAGACACAATATGTGTTTATTCAGAATGAAAATGTGCTGACCCTCGCGACTTCGCCCTGTCTCTGTTTTGTCTGCGTTAGAGATGCGCGGTTTGCGGTCTCATCCGCCGAGTTCGCGGATAAACCGCGGGTCGGGCGGGTGACATAAAAAAAGATTTTAATTAAATTTGGGTGGGTGGCGGTTGAACCATCCGGAAATATTTGGTAAACATGGTTCTGGGATCGGTATCCTTTGCCATTCAAAGAGCCATTTAAGACCCGTGTCACAAAGCGAAGAAGACAATAGGAGACGCTAATATTCTCTAGAATGACTACCGGCAGTCACCCAGTTAATAAGTATTAGGGCGTGCTATGAAGCCTTCTACAACATGTACCATCTGCTTGTCAGTCCAGCAACATGTTGTGTGTGACTTCCACAGCAACACGCACACGACTGCAAGGCATACTGGGTGACACAGAGTACACTAATGGTTGTGATATAAACTATTTTAACACTCTTACTAATATGCGCCACGCTGTGAAGTCCCACCAAACAAGATTGACAAACACATTTCGGGAGAACATCCTCCCAGTAACACAACATAAACGCAACACGACAAATACCCAGAATCCTTTGCATCCATGATACTTCATGAATATTTTATACACCCCACTAGCAGCAAACCCCCCCACCCCCCGTGCTTCGGTAAGGTGGCCGTGGTTGGGGGCGCGGGGGTGTAAAATATATTCAGGGAGTATCACGGATGTAAAGGATTCTGGGTATTTGTTGTGTTGCATTTATGTTGTGTTACTGTGAGGATGTTCTCCCGAAATGTGTTTGTCATTCTTGTTTGGTGTGGCTTCACAGCATGGCGCATATTAAAGTGTTAAAATTGTTTATATCACAACCATCAGTGTACTCTGTATCACCCAGTATGCCTTTCAATCTTGTACGTGTGATTGAGGAAGCCGCACACAACATATTGCTGGACTAACAATCGACTTGTACATGTTGAAGGTATCAAAGGCAATGGCTTCACAGCACGGCCTTATTCTTGTCATCAGAATGAACACCATTGGATATTCGCAAGAACGTTAGTGGCTCCCATTGTCTTCATTACTCTATGACACGGGATTAAATAGTTCTTTGAATGGTAGAGGTGGCCGACCTCTGATGTATTTCAACGGGCGGGTGGAGGGCGGTTGCGGTTCTGATAAAATGTTGGTTCGGGTGGACGGCGGGTGAATGACGACTTTGGTGATGCGGTTGCGGATGACATAATTGCCTATCCGCGCATCTCTAATGTGTATACATTGTTGCTGACTGAAGTAATCAAATTATTATTGTTTTTACCTATGACTGATTTATTTAATTCTTATTTTGCTCACATGTTCAGTTACACATAAAAGACTGAGCTGGGGCAACATTACAAAGGTTGTCAACAAGAATAGGAAGACAAGAAAATGTTCAATGCTGACAAAACAGGCCAAGGGAAAAGATGAGAAAGCAGGATGCAGAGACAGTGAAGTGAATGAGCTGCTAGACTTTTGACAAGAACAAGAAAGGGTGAACATATTACGCCTGTACTGTATATACTTTTATATACATATATACACACATATATACCTATACTGTATATACCTTTATATACATATATACATACATATATACCTATACTGTATATACCTTTATATACATATATACATACATATATACCTATACTGTATATACCTTTATATACATATATACATACATATATACCTGTACTGGCTCACCTGCACTGGCTTCCTGTGAACTTAAGATGTGACTTTAAGGTTTTACTACTTACGTATAAAATACTAGCTCCATCCTATCTTGCTGATTGTATTGTACCATATGTCCCGGCAAGAAATCTGCCTTCAAAGAACTCCAGCTTATTAGTGATTCCCAGAGCCCAAAAAAAGTCTGCGGGCTATAAAGCGTTTTCATTTCGGGCTCCAGTACTCTGGAATGCCCTCCCGGTAACAGTTGGAGATGCTACCTCAGTAGAAGCATTTAAGTCTCACCTTAAAACTCATTTATATACTCTAGCCTTTAAATAGACCTCCTTTTTAGACCAGTTGATCTGCTGTCTCTTTTCTGCTCTACACAGATTCGGTGACCACAGATGAGGCGCTAGCTGTCCAAAGTCGCGACCCAGGGTGGACCACTCATCTGTGCATAAGTTGGGGAAGTCTCTGCTCTGCTGACCTGTCTCCACTCAAGATGATCTCCTGCTGGACCCACTATGGACTGGATTCTTACACTATTATGTTAGATCCACTATGGACTGGATTCTTACACGATTATGTTAGATCCACTATGGACTGGACTCCCAGTATTATGTTAGATCCACTATGGACTGGACTCCCACTATTATGTTAGATCCACTATGGACTGGACTCTCACTATTATGTTAGATCCACTATGGACTGGACTCTCACAATATTATGTTAGATCCACTATGGACTGGACTCTCACTATTATGTTAGATCCACTATGGACTGGACTCTCACAATATTATGTTATATCAGATCCACTATGGACTGGACTCTCACACTATAATGTTAGATCTACTATGGACTGGATTCTCACACTATTATGTTAGATCCACTATGGACTGGATTCTCACATTATGTTAGATCCACTATGGACTGGACTCTCATACTATTATGTTAAATCCACTATGGACTGGACTCTCACCTTATTATGTTAGATCCACTATGGACTGGACTCTCACACTATTATGTTAGATCCACTATGGACTGGATTCTCACATTATGTTAGATCCACTATGGACTGGACTCTCATACTATTATGTTAAATCCACTATGGACTGGACTCTCACCTTATTATGTTAGATCCACTATGGACTGGACTCTCACACTATTATGTTAGATCCACTATGGACTGGACTCTCACACTATTATGTTAAATCCACTATGGACTGGACTCTCACTTTATTATGTTAGATCCACTATGGACTGGACTCACACTATTATGTTAGATCCACTATGGACTGGACTCTCACTATTATGTTAGATCCACAATGGACTGGACTCTCACTATTATGTTAGATCCAATATGGACTGAACTCACAATATTTTGCTAAAACCACTCAACGTCCATTGCACCGTCACATCTGCAGTCCCCTCCAAGGTTTCTCATTGTCATCCCATTGGGTTGAGTTTTTCCTTGCCCTGATCTGGGAGCCGAGCCGAGGATGTTGTTGGGGCTCGGGCAGCCCTTTGAGACACTCCTGATTTAGGGCTTGTGGAAGTTGCCTTCCAGTGGGTCCGCCAGACCACCAAGCATTTCCAGGCGAGCCCGTTTCATTGTTCCAAGACAGTTTTATTTTTCCAAACAAGTCTCTTTAGTGCTTTTCAGCAATCGTTTTTTTATGAATGTTCGTCGTGCTCTCGCTCTCCTCTATCTCCAACTACCTCTCCTCCCCGGCTGCTGCTTAAACAGAGCGACAGGTGATTCAATCAATCAATCAATGTTTACTTATATAGCCCTAAATCACTAGTGTCTCAAAGGGCTGCACAAACCACCACAACATCCTCGGTAGGCCCACATAAGGGCAAGGAAAACTCACACCCAGTGGGACATTGGTGACAATAATGACCCAGTGGGACGTCGGTGACAATGATGACTATGAGAACCTTAGAGAGGAGGAAAGCAATGGATGTCGAGCGGGTCTAACATGATACTGTGAAAGTTCAATCCACAATGGATACAACACAGTCGCGGGAGTCCAGTCCAAAGAGGATCCAAGACACAGCAGCGAGAGTCCCGTTCACAGCGGAGCCAGCAGGAAACCATCCCAAGCGTAGGCGGACCAGCAGCGCAGAGATGTCCCCAGCCGATACACAGGCGAGCAGTACATGGCCACCGGATCGGACCGGACCCCCTCCACACGGGAGAGTGGGACATAGAAGAAAAAGAAAAGAAACGGCAGATCAACTGGTCTAAAAAGGGAGTCTATTTAAAGGCTAGAGTATACAAATGAGTTTTAAGGTGAGACTTAAATGCTTCTACTGAGGTGGCATCGCGAACTTTTACCGGGAGGGTATTCCAGAGTACTGGAGCCCGAACGGAAAATGCTCTATAGCCCGCAGACTTTTTTTGGGCTTTGGGAATCACTAATAAGCCGGAATCCTTTGAACGCAGATTTCTTGCCGGGACATATGGTACAATACAATCGGCAAGATAAGATGGAGCTAGACCGTGTAGTATTTTATACGTAAGTAGTAAAACCTTAAAGTCACATCTTAAGTGCACAGGAAGCCAGTGCAGGTGAGCCAGTACAGGCGTAATGTGATCAAACTTTCTTGTTCTCGTCAAAAGTCTAGCAGCCGCATTTTGTACCAACTGTAATCTTTTAATGCTAGACATGGGGAGACCCGAAAATAATACGTTACAGTAGTCGAGGCGAGACGTAACAAACGCATGGATAATGATCTCAGCGTCTTTAGTGGACAGAATGGAGCGAATTTTAGCGATGTTACGGAGATGAAAGAAGGCCGTTTTAGTAACGCTTTTAATGTGTGCCTCAAAGGAGAGAGTTGGGTCGAAGATAATACCCAGATTCTTTACCGTGTCGCCTTGTTTAATTGTTTGGTTGTCAAATGTTAGAGTTGTATTATTAAATAGAGTTCGGTGTCTAGCAGGACCGATAATCAGCATTTCCGTTTTTTTGGCGTTGAGTTGCAAAAAGTTAGCGGACATCCATTGTTTAATTTCATTAAGACACGCCTCCAGCTGACTACAATCCGGCGTGTTGGTCAGCTTTAGGGGCATGTAGAGTTGGGTGTCATCAGCATAACAGTGAAAGCTAACACCGTATTTGCGTATGATGTCACCTAGCGGCAGCATGTAGATGCTGAAGAGTGCAGGGCCAAGGACCGAACCCTGGGGAACTCCACACGTTACCTTAACGTAGTCCGAGGTCACATTGTTATGGGAGACACACTGCATCCTATCAGTAAGATAAGAGTTAAACCAAGACAGGGCTAAGTCTGACATACCAATTCGTGTTTTGATACGTTCTAATAAAATATTATGATCGACGGTATCGAAAGCAGCGCTAAGATCGAGGAGCAGCAACATAGATGACGCATCAGAATCCATCGTTAGCAATAGATCATTAGTCATTTTTGCGAGGGCTGTCTCCGTCGAGTGATTTGCCCTGAAACCGGATTGAAAGGTTTCACATAGATTGTTAGACGCTAAGTGTTCATTTAACTGCTCCGCAACAATTTTTTCAAGGATTTTTGAAATAAAGGGAAGGTGAGACACCGGTCGGTAATTTACCATGAGGTCAGGATCGAGGTTAGGTCTTTTAAGAAGAGGATGAATAACCGCTTTTTTGAATGCTAGGGGAACAGTGCCCGAGGAGAGTGATAAGTTTATAATATTTAGCACTGATGGACCTAATAATACAAAGAGTTCCTTGATCAGTTTCCCAGGAAGAGGGTCAAGTAAACATGTTGTCTGTTTTATTCCCTTAACACGTTGTAACAATTCCTCTAATGTTATTTCCTCAAAACGAGAGAAACTATTTTGGAGGGCAGTGTCCGCCGTATATGCAATCGTGTCAGTGTTAATAGAACCCCGTTGTAGCTGGGACGCATTGTCTTTAATCTCCTTTCTAATGACTTCAATTTTCTTACTAAAGAATTGCATAAAGTCATCAGCTGAGTGGGTTAAGCTACTGGAAGGAGTCCCTTGTTGGGTTAGCGATGCTACCGTACTAAACAAAAATTTAGGATCGTTTTTATTACGGTGGATGAGATTTGAGTAATATTTAGCTTTAGCTAAGGTAAGCATGCGTTTATAAGTTATTAAACCATCACTCCATGCTTGATGGTGCACCTCAAGTTTAGTCGTGCGCCATTTGCGTTCCAGCTTTCTGCATAATAATTTCTGAGCTCTAGTTTCTTCTGTAAACCACGGGGTGCGCTTTTTTGGAGCCTTTTTTAACTTTAGCGGTGCTATGTTATCAATGGTTTCGCGCAGGGCGTCGTTAAAGTTGTTAGTGAGGTTATCAATAGAGCCCACATACTTTGGGAATGGTGCCATTACCGAGGGCAGTAGGTCCGCAAGAGTTGTCGTTGTGGCTGTATTAATGTTGCGGCTGCTATAGCAGTTATTATTATTATTAGTTTGATGAACATGCGTCTGAACCTCGAATTTTATAAGGTAATGATCGGACAATACTTTAGTATACGGGAGTATCGTAACTTTGGAAACGGTGATGCCCCTGACAAGCACTAGGTCTATCGTATTACCGTTGCGATGCGTGGGTTCATTTATTATTTGTGTGAGACCACAGCTATCAATTACAGTCTGGAGCGCTACGCACGGTGGGTCCGATGGGGTATTCATATGGATATTAAAGTCCCCCATTATGATTATATTATCGGCGTGTGTCACTAGATCAGCAACGAACTCTGAGAATTCATTAATAAAGTCCGAATAGGGCCCTGGGGGGCGGTAGATAACAGCCAGGTGTAGAGGCAGCGGTGTGACAGACCTCATAGTAAGCACCTCAAACGATTTATATTTATTATTTATGTTAGGACTAAGGTTAAAGTTTTCGTTGTATATTAGTGCGACCCCCCCACCCCTTTTGAGCGGACGGGCAATATGCGCATGTGTAAAGTTAGGAGGACATGCCTCATTTAGCGCAAAAAAGTCGTTTGGTTTAAGCCAGGTTTCGCTGAGACCGATGACGTTAAGATTGTTGTCTCTGATAATAAGATAGATAATATTAGATAATAAGGCCCACCTGGGCCATCTACACGCTGACTTCGAGGCAGGTCCTGGCACACCCCGCTTTGCTGCAGGCCCGCAGGCCACGCCCCCTTCCACAGGACTATATAAGTAAACATTGATTGATTGACAGACAGTGTGGCTTTTTTAACCCCTGTAGACATCACTGCATTGCCATAGCTTAGTCTATTCTCTCTACATTTGCAAATACATGTGATATTTATTGCAGGCAAAGGTAGCGAAGCTGAGAAACAATGTCGGTTATGCAGTACAGGTATCACTCAAAGTCAGTCAGTCACACTGAAAGCAGAATAGATCTTACAGGTGATAGTAGCCAAAGGCACCGAGGAATTCAAACTCTCTAAATAGGAAAAGTCTCCATTGACTCCTTTGTCTTTTGTCCATTTGCAGAAGGGGATTTAGCACAGTGAGAATTATAGTCAGTGTTTGGCATGCAATGGTACCTCAATTTACGATCAAGATACGAGCTGTTTCTCAACTTTTTATGTCTTAAGTTGTGAGCATGATCTAAATTACGAGTTCGTTGTGTGGCCTCGCCATTGAGGGGCAAAAAAGAAAAAGAAGAGTTACGACCCTCCCCACCACTTATCCTGGGAGTTCCTCTCCAAAACATCAGTTTTGAAAACCAGAAGATTGACTCTGCGTTTGACCCCCCGAAGCATCCGTGCCGTCATCACCTCTGGAAGCACCTTCCGCACCAGTGGACTATATCTAAATGGCGGACATCCATCCACGAGAATGTGGCTAAGCTTCTGAAGACACAGCACTGAAAGTCAATTCTCCAGAGGAATAAATGGCTAGCGTTCAGAGTGGCACTATTCGTACGAGCTCCCCGCACCGTGAAAGAACCGTCCAGAAACAGTAAACGTAAACTGTCGCTGTCGCGATGAAAAGTTTGCCAACACTTGTAAAGTATATAATGTCATGGCTGTTTGGAGTTTCCAATCCTTTCTACAACCCCCCTGTGCCACACTTTGGGCAACCCAGCTGTAGAAGCTAACTGTTAATAGCCACTATAGTCTTAGTACCGTAGTGTATTTGTTCATCCTATGTTCAAGTATGGGACGTGGGCTGTCTTACGTCAGCACTAGAAGTCCTAAAACCAGCTGTCCACCTGGCGTTTTTTAAATGAACACAAAATTCTGACTTTGGAGCAATGTTCACGGACTCTAGTATTTGGCTCTCTATTAGATGCAATGTTTTTTCCGTATTGGGACCGTGATTTCGGTCCTAACTTGTTCACCTGTCCTCATATTGAAGGTAGTTTTCCTTGTTGATGTCTCAAGAAGGGTAGAAATACAAGAACCCAAACACACTTACACACACACTTTCTTGTGTTTCGGAACTTCTTGAGACCTCCAAAAAATACCTCTTTAGATATATAAATGTTTGTTTTTACAACATTAATACTGTATACATACTATGCAAATATGAAAAAGTAGGCTTCTAGTTAACTTTTTTATTTTTTTTTTAGTAATTGGCTTTTAATCTTCATTATTTACTTTGAGTTATTACAGTATGTCTCTATATACATATTTATTTATTTATTTATTTATTTTTTTTTAATATATTTTTCGATTTCTTACACACACTTATTATTACATATGTTGGCCAGAGGGGGAGCACTTCAATTATTTTTTTTTGCACACACACACTTGTTATTTCATATGTTGACCAGAGGGAGAGCACTTTTAAAAACCGACAGTCAATTTGAAAAAAATCACTCCTTTTTGGGACTACCCTCATTTTAATTGATTTCCCCAGCAGGGGTGCAAATGAGATTTCTATTTTTTTATTATTTTTAACGTACTCAAGGTCACGGACCACAGATGGCCCCTGTGCCGCACTTTGGGCACCCCAGCTGTAGAAGCTAACAGTTAATGGCCACTCTAATCTTAGTACTGTAGTGTATTTGTTCATTCTACGGTCACATATGGGACAGGAGTTGTCTTACGTCAGGACCGGAATTCGTAAAATCAGCTGTTCACCTGGCATTTTTTTCCGGGGACAAATAGGGAAGTTCTTCTTTCGCTTGTTTTATCATAAATTGCTGCCTTTGCACCTGTCAATGTTAACTTTTGTATGCAAATTAAATCAACAAAAAATCCTGACTTTGGAGCAATGTTCACAGACTTTAGTATTTGTCTCTCTATTAGATGCAATGGTTTTTCCGTATTGGGACCATGATTTTGGGCCTAACTTGCTCACCGGTCCTCATATGGACTGTAATTTTCCTTGTTGATGTCTCAAGAAGGGTAGAGATCCAAGAACACACACACATACGTACACTTCAGGGTCTCGGCTCCTCTGTATTGGAGGACAGCATGCAACTTAAAATGCCGCCCAGTGTGCACCACAGAATATATTCTTACATGTTGCAGCATCCATCATACATTAAAAGAGCACACACACACACGGGGATGGGGGGCAATGTCAAGGAGTGAGGGGAATGCCAATCAAAACCGGAGGTGTCCCTGTAAGAGCTGAGGGACAACATGATGCAATATTTACACAATATAGCATGTATTTACAGCCAATCAGAATTGGGATGTGACTGCCATCTACTCAGGGCTTTAATGATGGGTTTTCCGAAACACGTGTCGGAGGTCATACATATGCGACATAGCATACCAGAAACTATTACATCAAGTAGAAAAGCACTCAGAGAAGGAAGACCCCTGCCAGGCCCTTCCTCCCAATAGTGGAAAAAAAAAGTCCTAACTCCAGACAGTGATCCAGATTATAGGCACCGATCTACATTTCTGCCAGTGGGTGTCTGGTTTTATGTGTGTGTGTGTGTGTATTTGTGTTGTCCCCATACCAGTACTAAAAGTATTTTGGTACTTCCGAGATAAAGGGGATCACAAAAAATGTCATTATTGACTTTATTTTATCCCAAAAAATATCTTAGGGTACATAAAACCATACTTGCTAACCCTCCCAGATTTTCCGGGAGACTCTCGAAATTCAGCGCCTCTCCCGAAAACCTCCCGGGACAAATAATCTCCCGAAAATCAAGCGGAGCTGGAGGTCACGCCCCCTCCAGCTCCATGTGGACCCGAGTGAGGACAGCCTGTTTTCACGTCCGCTTTCCCACAATATAAACAGCTTGTCTGCCCAATGACGTTACAACTGTAGAATGATCCAGGGCGAGTTCTTAGTTTCTTATGTGGGTTAATTGTTAGGCAGTTTTATTAATGTCCTCCCAGCGCGGTAACAACAACAGCAGTCACGTTTTCGTCTACCGTAAAGCAGTTTGTCTGCCGTAAACGGCAATGTTGTGACATTCTTAAACAGGACAATACTGCTATCTACTGTACATGCATGTGGTTAGAAAAATAGTAACAGAGAATAGGACAAGGATGGACAATTCAACCCTTAACTCGACAATGAGTAGATGAGTGTTGTGTGTATATGTGTAAATAAATGAACACTGAAATTCAAGTATTTCATTTATATATATATATATATATATATATATATGAAATACTTGACTTGGTGAATTCTAGCTTAAAATATACTCCTCCCCTCTTGACCTCGCCCCAACCACAACCCCCACCCCACCCCCGACCACACACCCCGAAATCGGAGGTCTCAAGGTTGGCAAGTATGCATAAAACATATGTTTATTATTGAAATGTTGTACTTAAATAAAATAGTGAACAACTCGTCTTCTAGAAGTAAACAAACAAAGACTCCTAATTAGTCTGCTGACGTATGCAGTAACATATTGTGTCATTTATACACCTATTTTTTTCTACACATTAAGGACAAGTGGTAGAAAATGAATGATTAATCTGCTTGTTCATTTACTTTTAATATATGATTACTTTCTCTTTCAACATGTTCTATCCGCACTTCTGTTAAAATGTAATAATCACTTCTTCTCTTCTTTGGATGTTTCACATTAGTTTTGGATGGTACCACACATTTAGGTATCAATTCGATACTGTCATGGTCTGTGGTCTGGATAATTTTTTTGTTTGTTATGTTCTGTTAGTTTCCATGACGACGGAGGTACACCCTAGACAACTCGCTACATAGTTTGTTTTTTAAACGAAAGAAGATTTTGTGATGTTAAAAAAATTGAACAAATCATCACTTTATACGCTATTGTACGTGGTATCATTGCAGTGGATGTTTGGTGTGGATCCGCCAATGACGTTTGTTTATATTGTAGCATCCATCGCGTCTTCTCCCCGTCATCTTTGTTGTAGCGGTGTAGCGTGCAAGGACGGGGGCGGACGAAGTATCAAAAGACGGCGCTAACTGTTCTAATGACATTCAGACTTTACTTCAATCAATAACAGAGCAGTATCCCGTGGAAAAAACATCCGACCGGAACTCTAATAACTAAAGTTCCTCGGGTGATTAACGCAAACTCACAACACCGGTATGTTTTGGCGCTTTCATGGCGAGTTTACTGACAGAAATAAGTAAGAACTTTACACTACTTTATATTAGAAATGGCAAAAACGGTAAAAACTCATAACAAACGACCAGTCATTTATTAATTTTAGAGCGTGTGTTTTGCATTTAGGGAGGGGCCACCATGTGTAAATGTGAGGAATCCTCGTCCACTTTCCATTGAGCAAACAAAGTGCTACAGTGTATTAAAATAAATGAAAAGATACTAAAAATAAATAAAAATAAAAACCAGAACTAGCCCGCATATATCTAAAAAAAAAAGGAAAAAAAAGGCTTTTTTTTTTAAAAAAGAAGGGTTTTTATGCCTTTTTTAAAAGTATTCACATTCTGTGGTGCCCTCAGGTGGTCAGGGAGACATTATCCAAAGTCGGCCACCAAAAGTAACGACTTGTATCGCATTTCTGGAACGTTTCATGAAATTCCAACCTTATATGTGGAGTTATTTTGCTGACTAACAGCCGGACAAACCAATGGCGACACTTACTTAACATCACATAAAAGGTCATGAGGGAAGGAAATACCTTGTTGCTGAAAGAGCTGCAGCTGGCCATTTTCCAGCGCCAGAGTGAGGCCGTGATCCCCCTTCCCCTCCGCGTGGAACACCAGCCCAGAATTCTCCAGGGTTTTCAGATTGAGAGAAATGGCCATTGGGCTGGGCCTGGCGTTTAGCCTGTACAACACGCTGCTGCTGCCATCAAAGTTTGCAACATCAGAAGCTGCAGACACAACAGAGTCCAAAACAAAGAGCAACATTTATGCATTTTTGTATATTTTATCACAGAAGGAGTTCTCAGAGCTTCCAGCAATGATGTGGAACTTCTGAAGGACCATCTCGACTAAACCAGTTAACGGAAGTTTCACGGCTGCCACAATCTCAGCTCGACAAGTCAAAAGTAGCAATAATTATCAAAGCCATGTATCGGTTTATACAGTCTTGTAAAGAACATAAAGTCATGGCTGTCTGGAGTTTTGTGTTCTGTTGTGTTTATGTTGTGTTACGGTGCGGATGTTCTCCCGAAATGTGTCGTTTTTGTTGGTGTGGGTTTACAGTGTGGCGCATATTTGTAACAGTGTGAACGTTATTTATACGGCCACCCTCAGTGTGACCTGTATGGCTGTTGACCAAGTATGCCTTGCATTCACTTGTGTGTGTGTGTGTGTGTAAGCCGCATATATTATGTGACTGGGCCGGCACGCTTTTTGTATAGAGGAAAAGCGGGCGTGGCGACAGGTTGTAGAGAACGCCAACTGCGGTGCTTTTAAAGCCCACCCCAAATATTGTTGTCCGGGATGAAATTCGTGAGGGGCACTGAACTTCGGGAGTCTCCCGGGAAAATCGAGAGGGTTGGCAAGTAAGAGTGTTAGCGGTGAATGTGATGTTACAGCGGCAGGCCACTTCTAATGTTGATTTGATATTGCTTCAAGGGCCAAGTGAAATTACACGGCGGGCCAAATTTGGCCCGCGGGCCAGAGTTTGATATCCATTGCTTAACAGAAAGTGTTTATTTATTTTTTTTACAAATAAAATCTATTGTTATTATTATTATTACAATAATAGGGGCGGTTTAGCTCGGTTGGTAGAGTGGCCGTGTCAGCAATTTTAGGGTTGCAGGTTCGATTCCCGCTTCCGCCATCCTAGTCACTGCCGTTGTGTCCTTGGGCAAGACACTTTACCCACCTGCTCCCAGTGTCACCCACACTGGTTTAAATGTTACTTAGATATTGGGTTTCACTATGTAAAGCGCTTTGAGTCACTTGAGAAAAAGCGCTATATAAATATAATTCACTTCACTTCACAATGACCCCAAACACACAGTTGGGTGTTCCAACAGGACAATGACCCCCAACACACGTCAAATGTGGTAAAGGAATGGCTAAATCAGGCTAGAATGAAGGTTTTAGAATGGCCTTCCCAAAGTCCTGACTTAAACGTGCGGACAATGCTGAAGAAGCAACTCCATGTCGGAAAACCAACAACACGTATACTTTTGACCCAGCATATTTGCTGACATTTTCAGTAGAGCCATAATAAATTCATAAAAAAAACAACAACTTCATGAATTTTTTGGGTGACCAACAAGTATGTGCTCCAATCACTAACAAAAAAATAAGAGTTGGAGAAACTATCAGAAACTCCATACAGTTGAGATGCGCGGATAGGCAATTATATCATCCGCAACCGCATCACCAAAGTCGTCATCCACCTGCCATCCACCCGAACCAACATTTTATCAGAACCGCAACTGCCCTCCACCCGCCCGCTGAAATACATCAGAGGTTGGCCACCTTTACCACTCACAGAGCTATTTAAACCTGTTTCACAGAGTAATGATGACAATGGGAGCCGCTAACATTCTCGCGAATATCCAATGGTGTTCATTCTGATGACAAGAATAAGGCCGTGCTGTGTAGCCATTGCCTTTGACACCTTCAACAACATGTACAAACCGATTGTTAGTCCAGCAACATGTTGTGTGCAGCTTCCGCAATCACACGTACAAGATTGGAAGGCATACTGGGTGATACAGAGTACACTGATGGTTGTGATATAAACAACTTTAACACTTACTAATATGCGCCACGCTGTGAAGCAACACCAAACAAGATTGACAAACACATTTCGGGAGAACATCCTCACAGTAACACAACATAAAAATACCCAGAATCCTTTGTATCCGTGATACCCCCTGAATATATTTTACACCCCCGCGCCCCCAACCCCGCCCACCTTACCGACGCACGGAGGGGTGGGGGGGCAGGGTTTGCTGCTAGCGGGGTGTATAAAATAGTCAGGAATTGTCATGGATACAAAGGATTCTGGGTATTTGTCGTGTTGCGTTTATGTTGTGTTACTGGGAGGATGTTCTCCCGAAATGTGTTTGTCAATCTTGTTTGGTGGGGCTTCACAGCGTGGCGCATATTAGTAAGAGTGTTAAAATAGTTTATATCACAACCATTAGTGTACTGTGTCACCCAGCATGCCTTGCAGTCGTGTGCGTGTTGCTGTGGAAGTCACACACAACATGTTGCTGGACTGACAAGTAGATCTTACATGTTGTAGAAGGCGACAAAGTCAATGGCTTCATAGCACGCCCTAATACTTATTATCTGGGTGACTGCCGGTAGTCATTCTAGAGAACATTAGCGTCTCCTATTGTCTTCTTCGCTTTGTGACACAGGTTTTAAATGGCTCTTTGAATGGTAAAGGATACCGATCCCAGAACCATGTATATCAAATATTTCCGGATGGTTCAACCGCCATCCACCCGAATCTAATTAAAATCTTTTTTTTCGTCATGTCACCCGCCCAACCCGCGGTCTCATTTGCGGACTCCGCGGATGAGACCGCAAACCGCGCATCTCTACCAGAGAGCCATGACATGATGTTCTTTACAAGTGTATGTAAACTTTGGTAACCATTGGTAACCAAAACCAGTAGTACTTCACCGTGTGGCATTGTCTCAATAATCTACAATTATTTGGTTTTCCTAACAATTTTCTGCAAACGCTGAAGCTTCGACTGGATCAATGCTTGGAGACCAGTTACCATAGTGACAGCCGTATATTTCTAGTCGAAGTCCAATCCTCCCAGTCGGGTTCCAGGCCAGCGGAACGAGGCGAAGAAAGCGAGCGACCACCGGCTCGTCAAGTTTGTACTGGACAACGGTGTCGGCGTTGCTGTTACCTGGAACAGCCTGGAAACAAACAAAACATTTTCAAAATCCATCCATCCACATCTCCCAAATGGCTGAGTGACAGACAGTCGTTATGTCAGATGTGTCATAATTCACAATAAATGTGTGACTACAGTAAATCACATGGAAGTACAGTGTTGCCTTGTGGAAGTTGAATAGAATAAAGTGATATCAACTTTTAACTTGGGAACCAAAAGATGATATCAGTTTTTTGAAAAGTGGCACTACTACAAAATTGTAATGCTTCTCCGAATTGTTGAATGTTAAATACAGCAGGCTGCTTTTTAAATCCAATTAACAATAATAACAACAAAATTAGATGAGTCAATTCCTGAAGGAATTGCGTGCGAGTGCTCCAAAGCTAAAATTGAACCGATTTTTTTTTACAATTGTTGTAGTAGAGCAGACAATTCCCGAACAGGCTGAATAATTTAAAGTTGGAACAGTTTGAATCGGGTGAAAAATGTGGGAGTCAAGGAACTTTGAATGATGTCAATGGGAATGTCCCCAAAATTTGGAAATTTCGGGAATTTCTTTGAAAATGGTCAAACAAACTTCAATGTGTTGAAATGGTTGGTGTTGAAATTGTTCCAATCGGTAGAGAAATGTTGAAGAAGTAACATGTTGAATTGAGAAATGGTATTATGGAATTCCGGGAATTTTGGGGAAAAACCCGATTAAGTCTAAAATGATAAAAGAACACTGATACAAATGCAAAATAATAATCAAAAACAGGTGTGTGACAAACGGGCAGTGCAGGTGGACAAATCAAGTCGCCATGGTGACAAAAACAAACGAGGAAGTGCACCACCTAAGAATCGGAAGCGTCCATGAACCAACAAGATAAAACACAAAATAATAAAAAAAATAAAAAAAATAATGTAAGATCCGAGCGGCGGTTCTTAACAGTTCCCTCAGGAAAATTTAAATTTAAATTTCCAGCAGCAGTGTACAGAATTGAGATCAAATTTAAAAAGTAAATAATGGGGATATAAAAACAAACAAAATAGAAGAATATTACAATAAGAATACAAATAAAAAAAAAAATAATAATATATATATATATGTATGTATGTGTATGTATATATATATATATATATATATATATATATATATATATATATATATGTATGTGTATATATATATATATATATATATATATATATATATATATATATATATATATATATATATATATATATTTATATATATATATATATATATTAGGGATGCACCAAAATGAAAATGTGTGGCCGAAGCCGAATAAAATTTAAACGCTTGGCCGAATACCGAATAATGAATGCTGTTTTTCACAATTTTTTTTATATTGCATAAATAGCCTAGAAAAATATTTTGACATGTTTTTCAAATAAAGTAATTTTTTATTGAATATTGACATATTTTAAATATTCCAGTAGCCTTTGCTTTTCAAAAAAAACACAAAGTTTTTCATTTATATTAGGCCTTCAAACAAAACATGCATTCCAAAAAAAAATAAAGTGCATTAAAGTGGATAAACCCACAACAAATGAATTATTGTCCTTTTGGCAAAAGTCTGCTTAGCCACAGTAGATATGCTAATAATGTAAACAGAAGGCTCAAGTAAATCTCAATAAGTGTGTGCTTGTAACCTCATACACTTATACAGGTAGCCTACACAACAGGCTAATAATGTAAACAGAGGCCCCACTAAATCTCAATAAGTGTGTGCTTGTAACCTCATACACTTATACAGGTACACAACACATCCCAACGTCACCGCGTCAAAAAATTGCGTCACACGCCACTATTCGGCCTTGTTTTTAACTCATTCCACCGAAGGCCGAATGTGGCTTTTTTTCCCATATTCGGCCGAATATATTCGGTTACCGATTAATCGGTGCATCCTTAATATATATATTTATATATATAGATAGATCCACTATGGATTGGACTTTCACAGTATCATGTTAGACCCACTCGACATCCATAGGCGGTCCTCTCCAAGGTTTCTCATAGTCATCAATGTCAGTTTCACCGACGTCCCACTGAGGTTAGTTTTCCTTGTTCTTAAGTGGGTTCTACCGAGGATGTCGTTGTGGTTTGTGCAGCCCTTTGAGACACTGGTTATTTAGGGCTATATAAATAAACATTGATATATATATATATATATATATATATATATATATATATATATATATATATATATATATATATATATATATATATATATATATATATATATATATATATATATATATATATATATATATATATATATATATATATATATATATATATATATATATATATATACATATATATATATATATATAGTGTTTGGTCACCTGCCTTGACTCACATATGAACTTGAAGTGCCATCCCAGTCTTAACCCATAGGGTTCAATATGATGTGGGTCCACCTTTTGCAGCTATTACAGCTTCAACTCTTCTGGGAAGGCTGTCCACAAGGTTGCCGAGGGTGTTTATAGGAATTTTTCACCATTCTTACAAAAGCACATTGGTGAGGTCACACACTGATGTTGGTGGAGAAGGCCTGGCTCTCAGTCTCCGTTCTAATTCATCCCAAAGGTGTTCTATCAGGTTCAGGTCAGGACTCTGTGCAGGCCAGTCAAGTTCATCCACACCAGACTCTCTCATCCATGTCTTTATGGACTGTGCTTTGTGCAATGGTGCACAGTCATGTTGGAAGAGGAAGGGGCCCGCTCCAAACTGTTGCCATAAGGTTGGGAGCATGGAATTGTCCAAAATGTTTTGGTATCCTACAGCAATTAAAGTTCCTTTCCCAAGCCCAACTCCTGAAAAACAACCCCATACTCTAATTCCTCCTTCACTGTTGTTTCACACTCGGCACAAAGTAGTCCAAAATGTAGTGTTCTCCTGGCAACCTCCAAACCCAGATGGAAAAACGTGATTCAACACTCCAGAGAAGGTGTCTCCACTGCTCTAGAGTCCAGTGGCGATGTGCTTTACACCACTGCATCTCACGCTTTGCATTGGACTCGGTGATGCATGGCTTAGATGCAGCTGCCCGGCCATGGAAACCCATTCCATGAAGCTCTCTGTGTACTGTACGTGGGCTAATTGGAATGTCACATGAAGCTAGGAGATCTGTAGCAACTGCAGAAAGTCAGCGACCTATTCGCAGTATGCGCTTCAGCATCCGCTGACCCCTTTCTGTCAGTTTACGTGGCCTACTACTTGGTGGCTGAGTTGCTGTTGTTCCCCAAAAATTTTATTTTCTTATAATAAAGCCGGCGGTTGACTTTGGAATATTTAGGAGAGAGGAAATGTCCTGTTTCTGTGGTGTATCCATTATACAGCGCTCAATAGCGGGCTAGAGCGCAATATAAAATCCCCTGACAAGCAGGCTTGTCGGGATAATATAGCCTCTGTGTTTTTTCCTGACCTAACTTATTAATATCATTAAATTTATCATAAAATGCCGGGCGAGCGCGATATTATTTTTTTATGTGGAATAAGTCGCAGAAACCAGTACACAGGC
>NC_084632.1:42951194-43023694 GCF_033978795.1 Nerophis ophidion
CTGTAGTAAAGCTGCACGTTTCAGAACATTTTTCAAATCTATGCTGTTTGTCCGGGTAATGTGCTTCTACGCGTAGGACTATTTGTCATATCTGTTGATCATGTTTTTGTTTTGAAATGTGCTGTTTGCTTTTTGGACACTCAGTTCCTGTTTTTGCACTTCCTTGTTTGTTTTGTTTCCATGACAACCCATTAGTTTTCACCTGTCCTTATGTCACGCACCTGTCTCACGTTTTGCACTCGCACACCTGTCACTAATCACTAATCACCACAGCATTATTCTAACCTGTAGTTGCCAGGTAGTCAGCCTGGCGACTTTACCTTTAGCCACGTCATGCCAAGCCCTGCCTGTCACTCATACCATCCATGGTTTCCCTCCTGCCCATGCCACGTAAGTTTTTGGTTTTTATGTCACAGTTATCGAGTTTTGCCTTTGGTCCATAGTCCTGCCTTTGTGCTAGTTTTTGTTTTCATTAGTCACGTTTGTTCTCCGCCATTGTGCGCGCCTTTTGTTTCCTTCCTTTTTTTGTAATTTGTTAGTGTTAAAATAAAATATGTACTTACATTCACGTCTTGCTCGCGCCAACTTTCCTTTGCCTTCCGGAAAAACAAACCCCCAAGTCCATGTACTGACACTATTACACAACAACTGGCGAGTACAAACTGAGTGTTTTGTTTCTTTGAATTGTTTCACTTATGTAAAACAAAAATATGTTTTTTTCCCACTAACATGCACAAATGACTAAAATACATAATCTTGTAAACAACATCATGTCATGAATGTCTTGTGTTTCCAATCATTTCTACAACTCTTACTTTGTTGTGATGTAGTGATTGGAGCACATACTTGTTGCTCACAAAAAACATTCATGAAGTTTGCTTCTTTTATGAATTTATTATGGCTCTATTGAAAATGTCAGCAAGTCTGTGAGCAATGTTAATATTTGCTGACATGTCCCTTGGCAAGTTTCACTGCAATAAGGCGCTTTTGGTAGCCATCCACAAGCTTTTGCTTGAATTTTTCACCACAAAATTGGTGCAGTTCAGCTAAATGTGTTGCTTTTCTGACATGGACTTGTTTCTTCAGCATTGTCCACATGTTTAAGTCAGGACTTTTGGGAAGGCCATTCTAAAACCTTCATTGTAGCCATTCCTTTACCACTTTTGACATGTGTTTAGGGTCATTGTCCTGTTGGAACACCCAAGCCTTCTTTAAAAAAAAAAAACAGCTCAGTTTTTTTATATGGCAAACACAAAATATGCAACATTTTCCCCCAAAAAATATCTCAAAGTGGAAAATTTTACGTGACGCAATTGGAGCCTTGAATAGGTCAATAATTCATGATGACATTGATTTTGATTCTTTATTATTTTCTTAAAGAAAGAAAAAGCCTGCATGGTAGCTTTGTGTTATTAGAGTAAACATTGCAACATTTTCTTGTTACATTTCACCTGTTTGCTCTTTTATATCACTTTTTACACTTTCAAAATTTCTCAATCGTATTTTTAAAATGTGCCAGGGGGCCGTTAAGAAAATTACCTGCGGGCTGCACTTTGCACATCCCTGTTTTAAGCACAAAAGCGACCTATGTGAGGAACACTGCACTATTGAACTCTACAAACAATTTGTAGCAAGTACAAGTGTATACCTTTTTAAAAAATACGTATATAAATATATTTAAATTGTTGTAAGATATTTTGTTGCGGTATTGACAAAAAGGTAAAAAAAATAAATGAATTGTCAAAGCCCACTTAATGCTGTTTTTGCACGTGCTGAGTCAGCCTTGCTCCTCGCGCTAATTAGTGCCTTAATGACAGACGGCACCACTGACAGCACAACAGGAGAGAGCGGACACCGTGACCTTTGTTGTTGTTTTTTTAAATATCGGAGTAAGAGGCAGGAAATGCAGGTGAAGAAGAGAACGAGCCGCAACTTGGGATAAGGTCAAATAATGGAGGCTAAGGGAGGTAATAATGAGACTGAACCAACTACGCAAAATAGTGTATTTGGTGTAGGGGTGTCCAAAGTGCGGCCTGGGGGCCATTTGCGGCCCGCCGCTAATTGTTTACCGGCCCCAAACACATTCTGGAAATGCTATTGCAAAAATAAAAAAGAACATTAAAAATATTGGAATGAGGTGAAATCTATCGAGAAAATGTTGCAATGTTGACACAAAGCTGCCATGCAGGCTGTTTTTTTGTCTTTATTTTACCATATTAAAACCATCTTTACCAGGAATTGATTAAAGGGGAACATTATCACCAAACCTATGCAAGCCTCAATAAATACCTTGATGTTGCAGAAAAAAGACCATGTGTTTTTTTAACCGATTTCCAAACTTTAAATGGGTGAATTTTGGCGAATTAAACGCCTTTCTGTTTATCAGTCTTTTAGGGATAACGTCAGAACGTGACATCACCGAGGTAACACACCCACCATTTTCATTTTCACATTACAAACACCGGGTCTCAGCTCTGTTATTTTCCGTTTTTTCGACTATTTTTTGGAACCTTGGAGACATCATGCCTGGTGGGTGTGTTGTCGGAGGGTGTAACAACACTAACAGGGAGGGATTCAAGTTGCACCACTGGCAAGAAATCTGCCGCCAGACCCCCATTGAATGTACAAGAGTGTCTCCACATTTGACCGGCGATGCTAAGACAGACATGGCACAGAGATGTATGGATAACCTGCAGATGCATTTGCAACCATTAAGTCAACGAAATCACAAAGGTGAGTTTTGTTGATGTTGTTGACTTATGTGCCAATCAGACATATTTGGTCGCGGCGTGACTGCCAGCTAATCGATGCCAACATGCTACGCTAATCGATGCCAACATGCTATTTACGCTAGCTGTATGTACATTTGAAACTAGATACCCACATTTAATGCGAAACAAACACTTACCAATCGACATATTTAAGTTGCTCCAGTGTCACAAGATGCGAAAGTCCTGATCGTTTGGTCGGCACATTTTACCGGCGATGCTAATAAGGCAGCCATGCTATGGGCCACTTCATTAGATACACCCACGCTATGGCCGAATAGCGTCAATAGCTATTCGCTCAATAGCTATAATTTCTTCTTCAATTTCGTTTTCGCTATCTGCCTCCATACTCCGACCATCTGTTTCAATACATGCGTAATCTGTTGAATCGCTTAAGCCGCTGAAATCCGAGTCTGAATCCGAGCTAATGTCGCTATATCTTGCTGTGGTAATCGCCATGTTGTTTGTATTGGCAGCCCTGTATGACGTCACAGGGAAATGGATAGTGGTTTCCAAGATAGCGAAAATAAGGCACTTTAAAGCTTTATTTAGGGATATTCCAGGACCGGTAAAATTTTGAAAAAAAATTCAAAAAACACAACAAGCCACTGGGAACTGATTTTTATTGTTTTTAACCTTTTGAAATTGTGATAATGTTCCCCTTTAACGTGGACCCCGACTTAAAGGTAGAAAAGCGCTATACAAGTACAACCCATTTATTTATTATTATTATTAAACAAGTTGAAAAACTTATTGGGGTGTTAGCATTTAGTGGTCAATTGTACGGAATATGTACTGTACTGTGCAATTTACTAATTACAAGTTTCAACCAATTAATTATTTATTTTTTACTTTTTTGCCATTGCTCCCCAAAAAATTATGACAAAAAAAATCCATGTTGGAATGAATTATTTTCAAAGCTCCAATTAGTTCAAATATTTAATTTTAAAATGTTTTATGTGGTAAATATTGCACATATTGTGCAGTTGCCATACAAAAACAAAGTTTTCTTACACTAAAGAGCATAAAACAAAAAAAATAATAGTTTAAACATAAAATTGAGCGATATATCTGAAGTTGACTTAATGTCAGGCTTGTCCGTGACAGTGTGGCCATGTTTTAGTTTTTCCTGTCTGTTTCCTGTCAGCGCTCTTATTTCGTTGGTTTCCTGTCTTTCTCCCTGAGCGCTGTTTCCCCTCAAATGCGACTGATTGGCACCTGGCCACACCTGGTGTCAATCAGCCCACTCCTATATGAACCTGTTTTGTCCTCCAGTCGAGTGCTGGATTATTGGATTGGATTGTCACTCCTGTCGCATCGTGTCGCTCCTGTCGTGTCGTTGCAGCGTAGCGGAAAGCTATATTTCGGTAGCAGTTTGTAGCTTACTGTCTTTTGTTCCCTGCTTTCAGTTTGTCTTTATACAACACGTAACGACTTCTGTTTTCCTGCTCACTACCCGCTAGCTTCCACGCTAGGCCCTTTTGTTTTTGCTAGCTTCCATGCTAAGCTCCTTTTTTTTTTCTAGCTCCCATGCTAGCTCTTTTAGTTTGTTATCCGGCCTCGTGCGCGCTTTTTGTTAGTACTCTTTTGTTTGTTCGTGTTCTAGTATTTTAATCAAATCATGTTTTCCTGTTCAATGCCTGCCTCCTTCTCTGCATCTTGGGGTTCGTCAACAACTAACTCTGACAATTAATTGTTGAAAGTTAAAAAAAAAAACTACTAATAAAAATATATCACTTTCTGAGTGGGGCACCTTTTGGATTCCAAATATACTTAGTGGTATTTTATTTATCCTTTCACCGTGAATACTCAAAAATATAAAATAATTCAAATCAATGGTGTCCTGCATTGGCCCTCCCCCATTTACCTGATGAACATCACTGGATTGATGCAAACGCACAAAAGTGTTACAAGGGGAAATAGGGAGGATTTGGATGGAGCCTTAATCTCAAAATTAGCAATTTCTGTTTTCAACCCAGTTATTTTTAGAACAAGCTATTGAGTGAGTATATGTTTTATTTTGCTGGGCCCCTCTTGTCCCCCTTTGACACCCTTTTGTAATGGCCATTTTTCAATATTTTTTTTTTACTTTTATTTTTTTTCCTCTTTCAACAGAGTTTGGTGTGGATAAACTTGACTGGCCTGCACAGAGTCCTGACCTGAACCTGATAGAACACCTTTGGGATGAATCCGACCAGAGACTGAGTGTGTTACGCTTTTGGAAGAATGGTGGAAAATTCCTATAAACACACTCCACAACCTTGTGGACAGCCTTCCGATAAGTGTAAAAAAGCTGTAATAGCTGCAAAAGGTGGACCCATCAGTAGGCAAGGGTGAAGTGTTTTTCTCAAGGACAAAACGGACGTGACTAGGTTGGTTGAAGCTGGGGATCGAACCAAGCACCCTCAGGTTGTTGGCGCGGCCACTCTCTCAACCGTGCCACGCCATCACTACACAACATGACTGTGCACCGAGCAAGGTCCATAAAGACATGGATGACAGAGTCTGGTGCGGATGAACTTGACTGGCCTGCACAGAGTCCTGACCTGAGCCCGATAGAACACATTTTGGGATGAATTAGAGCGGACACCCAGATCCAGGCCTTCTCCACCAACATCAGTGTGTGACCACTTTTGGAAGAATTGTGGAAAATTCCTATGAACACACTTCGCAAAAAAATAAAAAATAAATATTTTATAATGCTTTTTTTCCATGAAAACCAAATGAATCCAAGCATTCATCCATCCATTTTCTACAATTTGTCCCTTCCTGGGTTGCGAGGGAGCTGGAGCCTAATTCAAGCATTTATTTTTTAAATACACTATATTTCAAAAGTATTAAGCCACCCATCCAAATTATAAAAATCAGGAGTCCTAATCACTTTGCCCGGTGTATCAAATCAAGCACTTAGGCATGGAGACTGTTTCTACAAATATTAGTGAAAGAATGGGCCGCTTTCAGTGATTTCCAGCGTGGAACTGTCATAGGATGCCACCTGTGCAACAAATCGAAATTTCCTCACTCGTAAATATTCCAAAGTCAACTGTCGGCTTAATTATAAGAAAAGTGAAGAGTTTGAGAACAACAGCAACTCAGCCACCAAGTGGTAGGCCACGTAAACTGACAGAAAGGCGTCAGCCGATGCTGAAGTGCATAGTGCAAAAACTTCCTGCACAGTCAGTTGCTCGAGAGCTCCAAACTTCATGTGACCTTCCAATTAGCCCACGTACAGTACGCAGAGAGCTTCATGGAATGACTTTCCATGGCCGGGCAGCTGCATCTAAGCCATACATCACCAAGTCCAATGCAAAGCTTAGGATGCAGTGGTATAAAGCACGTCCCCACTGGACTCTAGAGCAGTGGAGACGCCTTCTCTGGACTGATTAATCACGTTTTTCCATCTGCTAATCTGATGGACTAGTCTGGGTTTGGAGGTTCTAGAGAGAACGCTACATTTCAGACTGCATTGTGCCCAGTGTGAAATTTGGCATAGGGTTGTTTTCTCAGGAGTTGAACTGTGCCCCTTAATTCCAGTGAAAGGACCTTTGAATGCTGCAGGATACCAAAACATTTTGGACAATTCCATGCTCCCAACCTTGTAGGAACAGATTGGAGTGGGCCCCTTCCTCTTCCAACATGACTGTGCACCAGTGCACAAAGCAAGGTCCATAAAGACATGAACGACAGAGTCTGGTGTGGATGAACTTGACTGGCCTGCACAGAGTCCTGACCTGAACTGGATAGAACACCTTTGGGATGGAATTAGAGCGGAGACTCAGAGCCAGGCCTTCTCCACCAACATCAGTGTGTGACTGCTTTTGGAAGAATGGTGGAAAATTCCTATAAAGACACTCCGCAACCTTGTGGACAGCCTTCCCAGAAGACTTGAAGCTGTAATAGCTGCAAAAGGTGGACCCACATCATATTGAACCCTATGAGTTAAGAATGGGATGGCACTTCAAGTTCATATGTGAGTCAAGGCAGGTGGCCAAATGCTTTTGGCAACTGGACATGTTGGGTGTTGTAGAACGGACGCTCCAATGCATAGTGGACTCTGACAACCCTAACCACAAAGTATAGAACTATGGCCAGAATGTCCGACAGTTGAGATTCAAGCGACGTGTGCAACGTGAGACATCCCCGAATATGACAAATGACATCAATGCGCAATTATCCGTATGGCCTTACTGAAATAAACGAGTAGTTTGGATGGTAAACACCGCAGGTGACATTTCCTGATAAATGTTAAGTGCATTCATTAACATTTGGCTGTGAGTCAGAAGGAAGTTTTCATAATTTTCCCTGTAGTGCTAATGAATAACTGAATAAAACATATGCATCACAATTATTTATCATTGTTAACTGTATACTATTTGTTTATTATTATTCAGAACGTGTGGACAATGCTGAAGAGGAAAAAAAAAATCATGTCAGATTACCAACAAATGTAGCTGATCTGCACCAATTTTGTCAAGAGGAGTGGTCAAAAACTCAAGCAGTAGATTGTAGATGGCTACCAAAAGCACCTTATGTGCATAATTTGTAGTACATGCTATAGAAGTGAAGGCCCAGAGCATAACACTACCACCACCATGCTTGACGGTAGAGTTGGTGTTCCTGGGATTAAAGGCCTCACTTTTTTTCTCCTCCAAACATATTGCTTGGTTTTGTGGCCAAATAGCTCCATTTTCATTTCATCTGACACCACATGGACAAAGATAAGACGTGACGTCCCACTGGGTTGTGAGTTTTTCCTTGCCCTTATGTGGACGCTGAACCGCGGATGTCGTTGTGGCTTGTGCAGCCCTTTGAGACACGTGTGATTTAGGGCTATACAAACAAACATGGATTGATTGAAGACCTTCTGGAGGAAATTTCTGTGGTCAGATGAAACAAAAATGGAGCTGTTTGGCCACAATACTCAGCAATATGTGTGGCAGAGAAAAGGTGAGGCCTTTAATCCCAGGAACACCATTCCTACCGTCAAGCATGGTGGTGGTAGTATTATGCTCTGGGCCTGTTTTGCTGCTAATGGAACTGGTGCTTTACAGAGAGTAAAGGGACAATAAAAAAGGAGGATAACCTCCAAATTCTTCAGGACAAACTAAAATCATCAGCCCGGAGGTTTAGTCTTTGTTGCGGCACACGCAAAGTCTGCGTCTCCCTCCTGTGCGGGACCACCCGGAGGTTCCGCTGAGAGCACGTTCGGACACGCCCCTACTCGCGCTGGGAGCAGCACACCCACGCAGCTACAAGCCTCCAGACGATCAGACAATCTGCACACCTGTGACTGATGAGGGTGAGCTAAATACAGGACCAGTGGACCCAAAGAATGGTGTACTGTAAGTGACTGCTTTATGCTCTATGCTTGTTTTTCCTCTCCGTGGTTTGACTTGTGCCCTTGTCTCCCCCCGTGTCCCCGCAGTACCCTCCATCGCCTGGTAAGTGAGCTGTGGTTCTCACTTTTCCCCGGATCTCCTTCTGTCCTCTGACTGCCTCCCTCGACTCCTCGCTCACCCCTGGACTCTGACGTCTCTCTCTCACCCCTGATCCTGCCTGCCCCATGGACTTCCTCGTTCCTTGGCTCTCGTCAACAATTTGGTAACACACACTTCAGGAAATCTCTACACATAGTCTTACACCATTCACTTAGGTTTTCGTCACACTTCATTTCCTTGGTTTATTTGTTAGTATTGTTTATTATTGTTATTATGTATGTATTTTACATATATATAATAAATTATTAAAAATACAATCCTCTGGTGTCTGTTTGCCGTCACCTCCTCTGCAATACCACAACAGTCTTGGGTGCAGTTGGGTGTTCCAACAGGACAATGACCCCAAACACACGTCAAAAGTGGTAAAGGAATGGCTACATCAGGCCCGAACGAAGGTTTTAGAATGGCCTTCCCAAAGTCCTGACTTAAACGCACGGACAATGCTGAAGAAACAAGTCCATGTCAGAAAACCAACACATTTAGCTGAACTGCAGCAATTTTGTGATCAAGAATTGAAACAGAAGTTTGTGGATGGCTACCAAAAGCGTCTTATTGCAGTGAAACTTGCCAAGGGCCATGTAAGCAAATATCAACATTGCTCACAGACTTGCTGACATTTTCAGTAGAGCCATAATAAATTCATAAAAGAAGCAAACTTCATGAATGTTTTTTGTGAGCAATAAGTATGTGCTCCAATCACTACATCACAAAAAAACAAGAGTTCTCGAAATGATTGTAAATTCCAGACATCCATGACATGATGTTCTTACAAGTGTATGTACACTTTTGACCACGACTGTATGTGCGTGTGTTGTGTATTACTTTTTTCTTTCCTTTTCCTACTTTGATTAGGTGTGGTGTTTACTTTCTGTCCTGTCTTCACACAGTGTGTATGTTTACACTGCCACTGGGAGATTTCCCCAGTGGGGGGGCAATAAAGTCCATCCCATCCTATTCTAATTCCACGGTACACACCACCACAGCGCATGAAGGTGAATAGGTGTGCGCCGACACATCCCACTGACATTAACGCCGGACGTATAAAACGGTATAATTACAGTAGGGCTCATTAAAAAGACTTTGAAACTGTTTAGATTCCAGTTTAAGGCATTTTTTTCTGCTGTATCCCCTCTCTAGTTTATGCTGCCCTACATAAAGCAGTGTATATTATATACTGTATATACCGTATTTCCTTGAATTGCCGCCGGGTATATAGTATGTGCCTGCCTAGAATTACTGCCGGGTCAAACTCGTTTCGCAAAATATTTTTATTACCGCATGTCAAGAATTTCTGCCGGGTCAAACTCATTTTGCCAAATAAATAGCATTTGCCTAGAATTTCCGCAGGGTCAAACTCGTCACGTCATGAGTGACACTTCACCTGTTATCATTTTCAAAATGGAGGAGGCTGATTTCAATAATTTGAAATCGCATAAAGGGAAGAAGATTAAGAGCTATTCAGTAGGATTCAAGGTCCAAGCTATTGAATATGCTAAAAAGAACAGTAAGCAGCTATGTTTTATTAATATACCGTAGCTGCGTGTGTCAAATATGAGTCATTAAATGACTCTCGCCTCCTGGTGGTAGAGGGCGCTAGTGATCCTTCTTGCGACTACTCGGCTGCAGAAGAAGTGACAACAAGCAGCAAGAGTGAGCAGCGATCGTTTATTTTTTCCTCTCGCTTGCACTTTTAACATGGAGGATTACATATCTAAAATAAAACTGTTTTCTAAACTGGACTTTCAGTCGAAGCAGGAGGTAATAAAGGAAGATCTCCATCGAGACAGAGACACTTTTAAAACTGAAGAAAGATAAGGAAGACTTCTATAAACAAGTTATCGATGCTTTTGATCAGAAGGAGCTGCGCATGGACTTCATTTATAAGTAAAGGTAAGACCATAATAATGTTTTTTTTAATTAAATGTGCTTTTCATGATGGTATCCTTACATCACACTGAAATTTATAAGCGCAGGCCTAAATTTACCGCATGCTTTTGGTAAACGCCGGAGTGAGAAGAGGTTTTAAATTAGTTAGCGCGTATAATACGGTAAAATATGTAAATATTATTAATATGTTATATTTTATATTGCTACAAGGTACATTTTTAGTCTACATTATACCTTTTGTTTTCATCCTCTCGTTGTGCATCCTTTGTTACTGAGCTACTGTGTGGAACAATTTTCCTTGCTGATCAGGTATCGGACACCTCGCTCACACTGGCCCGAGCATTGGTGTCTGCCCGAGATGGAGTCGGCTTTCTCGGTTGCTTTGTTGGGTCTGCTCCTGTCCCTGGACATGCTCCACCCCCACCCCAGCAGATGATGGCGTGGAACACCTTAGAGGCCCCCACAGGCTCAGCTCTCGGTCTACCGAGCTATCTCCATTCCGACTCTCACCTATGGTCATGAAGTGTGGGTCACGGCCGAAAGAATAAGATCGCAGATACAAGCAGCCGAAATGAGTTTCCTCAGAAGGGTGGCTAGCATCTCTCTTAGAGATAGGGTGAGAAGTTCAGTCACCCAAGAGAGACTCGGAGTAAAGCCGCTGTTCCTTCGCTTGGAAAGGAACCAGCTTACAGTGGGGCAGAAAAGTATTTAGTCAGCCAGCGATTGTGCAAGTTCTCCCACTTAAAATGATGACAGAGGTCTGTCATTTTCATCATAGGTACACTTCAACTGTGAGAGACAGAATGTGAAAAAAAATCCAGGAATTCACATTGTAGGAATTTTAAAGAATTTATTTGTAAATTATGGTGGAAAATAAGTATTTGGTCAAGCATTCAAAGCTCTCACTGATGGAAGGAGGTTTTGGCTCAAAATCTCACGATACATGGCCCCATTCATTCTTTCCTTAACACGGATCAATCGTCCTGTCCCCTTAGCAGAAAAACAGCCCCAAAGCATGATGTTTCCACCCCCATGCTTCACAGTAGGTATGGTGTTCTTGGGATGCAACTCAGTATTCTTCTTCCTCCAAACACGACGAGTTGAGTTTATACCAAAATGGATACATGGATGATACAGCAGAGGATTGGGAGAATGTCATGTGGTCAGATGAAACCAAAATAGAACTTTTTGGTACAAACTCAACTCGTCGTGTTTGGAGGAAGAAGAATACTGAGTTGCATCCCAAGAACACCACACCTACTGTGAAGCATGGGGGTGGAAACATCATGCTTTGGGGCTGTTTTTCTGCTAAGGGGACAGGACGATTGATCCGTGTTAAGGAAAGAATGAATGGGGCCATGTATCCTGAGATTTGGAGCCAAAACCTCCTTCCATCAGTGAGAGCTTTGAATGGTTGACCAAATACTTATTTTCCACCATAATTTACAAATAAATTCTTTAAAATTCCTCCAATGTGAATTCCTGGATTTTTTTTTCACAATCTGTCTCTCACAGTTGAAGTGTACCTATGATGAAAATTACAGATCTCTGTCATCATTTTAAGTGGGAGAACTTGCACAATCCCCCGTGACCCCAAAGGGAATAAGTGGTAGAAAATGGATGGATGGAACTTGCACAATCGGTGGCTGACTAAATACTTTTTTGCCCCACTGTAGGTGGTTCGGTCATCTCGTGCGGATGCCTCACCAGCGTCTCCCTAGGGAGGTCCTAGTTGCACCCCCCATCAGGCCCAGGACCAGATGGGGGGGGATTACATCTCCTCTCTGGCCTGGGAAGCTCTAGAGAGGGAAGTCTGGGGGTCTTTGCTGGAGCTGTTGTCCCCGCGACCCGATTCCTGATAAGCGGTTGAAGAAGAATGGATGGATGGACAAACAGTTATACTTCCATTATTATTTATATCCCATTGTTTTCATCGAGGGCCACATCGCAGTTATGGTTGCCCTCAGAGGGCCACTTTTAACAATGAGTAATATATGAATATACATATATATATATATAATACATTTACAATATATGTTTTCCTACATAAGCTGCAAAATGTTTGTTTTTATTTTACTTTAAAAACTGGCAGCTCACTCACCACAATTTGACAGTAAAAGCAGGTGTTTTTACAGCATATAAAAATGGAATAAATAGAATGGAATGGAGAAACAATACAACTCTTTTTGGCAGTGAAATTCAAGCAATAGAGTTGCCTGTTGTTGTTTTTTTAATGTAAAATCTTGTTTTAATGTGTGTTTTTTTGTTTTTTAATGTTTTACTGACTTACTGTATATGGAAATAAAAAGTACCAATGTCGGTTTTACGGTTGGAAAAAAAACAACAAAAAACTGTCAGCACGGTGGTAGAGGGGTTAGTGCGTCTGCCTCACAATACGAAGGACCTGAGTAGTCCTGGGTTCAATCCCAGGCTCGGGATTTTTCTATATGGAGTTTGCATGTTCCTGCCGCGATGAGGTGGCGACTTGTCCATGGTGTATCCCGCCTTCCGCCCGATTGTAGCTGAGATAGGCACCAACGCCCCCCGCCAGCCCAAAGGGAATAAGCGGTAGAAAATGGATGGATATTTAGTTTGTAATTAACATGGATCATAGTATGAACTACTGTTTTGATTCAAGAGTGATATATTTTTTCCAAGACATTGGTCTTAAAGTGTTTTTTAAATGTGTTAATGAAACTGGAACATTTTAAGGACTCATCCAAGCCGACAGAAACATCTACTTTTAAGGCCCGTTCTTATGTTTGCTTAATAAGCAATTAAAAGATTGGTCAATAAAGAGGATTTTGATTTGCCTTTGTGCAAACTCTCAGCTTGCCTATATCGCAAAATCGTTTTCTAACCTTTCCCAGTGATCGTCTCAGCCAAAAGCAATTGGATGACTTCCAATGGAGCATTAATGCAGCTATTAGAGCTGGGGTGACGGTGTTATTGTAGTCATTACCATCAGCTCCACAACCTCCTGGTGTTTGAAGGCTTGGGTTGACATTTACGGACATCATACACATTTGATTTATGCTCCCAGAATGTGGCAGGGAAAAAATGAATCTTGATGGAAACGGCAAGTTTTCAACCGAACTGTATCTTTCACTTTGTCATTTAAGGCCACTTTCGTGACTTATGCGGGGCTTTTTTGCAGACTTTTAGATCTGCCTTCCGGCAGCCTTTTGGCCATGGACACCAGCTGCTGGGTCTATGCCACACCAGAGTCCGTTTGGAGATGAAAGGACAGTTCTGCGGAGCACCGGGACGGACAAGCTTCACAGTGTCTTGGCTGAATGTGCTGGTATCGGACACCTTGGTCTCCTCGGACGCATCCTCGCTCGTCCATGTGGACTGGACACTGGCCGCGAGTTGCTGGGCGGCCAGGTTGGAGTCGGCTCTTTTGGTTGCTTTGTTGGGTCTGCTCCTGTCTCTTGGCATGCGCCCCAAACCCCAGCAGACGATGGCGCGGAACACCGCAGAGGGAGAAGTTATGTTTACACTCAGAATTGAACACCAATTTTGAGTGTAAACATAACTTGGTTCTAGGAAAATGAACCAATAACTTAAAATCGCAAGAAAAAAGTTATTAGGGATAAGGAGATTATGGGAAAGTTTGTGTGACAAACAGGAGGGAAATGTTCAAATAAGTCTTTCAAAATTATCACAAAAAAACTTTGTATTACATTGTGTTCCTGACAAGAAAACAAAAGGCTGTCTTTGAAACCATCCAAGAAGAAGGCTCGCAAAACTCCACTGGGACTTCAAAGCGGACAGATGGCAGGATCTGCCCAACTTCCAGAGCAATTCTTTTTGAAGTATTTTACAAACTCTTTTTGAAGTATTTTATGGAACTCTCTTTGAACTGTTTTATGGGACTCTTTGAACTATTTTATGGAACACTTTTTGAACTATTTAACAAACTCTCTCCGAACTGTTCAGTAACCGAAGGAAACGGTGTTTACGATCCACTTCCTACAGGAAGCAGCTGTGGGATGGAGGGGGGGGGGGGGGGGGGGGGGGGGTGAGTCAAATAAAGAAGGAGGAGTACAATCATAGGGCAGAGCGTGGTGCAGAACTGTACAGAGAGTACAGTGGCCATGTCTCTCCTCAGATCTGAGTCCAAATTTAATTCCGTCTCTGGTTTATTCTTTGCCTTTTGTCTTGTTTAATAGATGTCATCAGTGTTTGAACCGGGCACCACCACAGTGTATATGTTTTTTTGTTATATTCTGTTGCTTTACTTTTGTGGCTGTGTGTAGAAATAGATGGCTGCATCAGCTCTGCTCTTTTAATGTCTTTAATGTTCTTTGTGTGGTTTGATGTTTCCCTCTTACACACATGCTTCTGTGTGTCATGGGAATGAGGTTTGTTTTCCTTGGCCTCAGTCTGGACCCCCTCTCCAGGGGCCCAGGCTTAGACAGAATTCTTTGCTTTCTCTCACCCTCCTCCATCCCCAGCGTTTACCTGTTTCTCACCTTTTTTGAAGTTGCCAGTAAAGTATTTATGATTCTGATTCTTTAAACCGAGTCATGTCTAGCCTTTTTTGCCGAGCACAGCACCAAGCCGGCATCCGTTGACGAATCTGTTTCTTTCCTTTGTGCATACAAATGTCATTCTGTCTTCACCACAAAGATATCTCCGGCTGTGTGACTCCAGCTCGCACTGGCTTGAAGTGTTGTTCGCTGTGTCTTGGAGAGCGAGTCTCTCTCTATGCTTCAAGCCCGCATCACAAAACAAAAAGAACAGGACAGTCGAGGGATGTCGCTTTTTCACCGGGGCTCAATTCTCAGTCTGTTCACATCGGTTCTCTTGCCGGAAGCTTCTTCTTGACAGTTGGTGTCGGCAACAGAGCAAAGGCTCAATGCTTAGAGTGACAGAGAGCAAAACTTTTGATTGATACTACCACTTAAAGCAATTTCTATCCCTTCCAGACTGTAGAGTCACAAAAACGTTTTACATATCCGTCATTTGCAATCAGTTCAACGCTCTAATGGACTTTGTTTGGTTGCAATCAAGCACGCCTGCTGAGCAAAATTAGCCAGAGATAATGACCGCTATACTAGGACATGTATTTATCAGAAAGAACTGTGGCTATCAGCAAGAGATGGTCCATAGTCAGGAGACAGTCCAACCTCTATAAGTCGCACAATTCCTACGCTGTCACAAAGAAAATGCCTCTAAAGTTGCACAAAATCGGTATGCATGTCATGGCTTTTGAGAAAGGTTTAAGGATCTGAGGCTGTGAAGAACCAAGCTCAACACGGAGACATTCATCAAGAAAATAAACTTACATTTCCACCGTTTCTTTAGTATTTTTACTAGACTAGAGTGTTTTTAGGGCAGCACTGTGGAAACAGGGGTTAGTGTGTCTGCCTTACAATATGAAGGTCCAGGGTTCAATCCCGGGCTCGGGGTCTTTCTGTATGGAGTTTACATGTTCTCCCCTGATTGAAACATTATTAGTAGATTAAAAAGAAAGATAATACATTATATGAAACAGTACAGTTTACACAGTACAGTACATATTCCGTAAAATTGAACACTAAATGGCAAAACCCGAGTAAGTTTTTCAACTTGTTTAAGCCGGGGTCTACGTTAATCAATTCGTGGTAATTAGAATAGAATAGAATAGAATAGAATAGAAATTACTAAATTGAGCACCACAGTTCACTAACAATAAACAATGAACACTTGGGTCACTTAGGTGTTTATGGAGGGCTATGGGTTGTTTCCAGAGGACTATGGGTTGTTTACGGAGGACTATAGGTTATTTATGAAGGACTATGGGTTGTTTACGGAGGACTATGGGTTGTTTACGGAGGACTATGGGTTGTTTACGGAGGACTATGGGTTGTTTACGGAGGACTATGGGTTGTTTACGGAGGACTATGGGTTATTTACGGAGGACTATGGGTTGTTTACGAAGGACTATGGGTTGTTTATGAAGGACTATGGGTTGTTTATGAAGGACTATGGGTTGTTTACGGAGGACTATGGGTTGTTTATGAAGAACTATGGGTTGTTTATGGAGGACTATGGGTTGTTTAAGGAGGACTATGGGTTGTTTATGAAGGACTGTGGGTTGTTTATGGAGGACTACGGGTTGTTTATGGAGGAGTATGTTTGGGTTGTTTATGAAGGACTATGGGTTGTTTATGGAGGACAATGGGTGTTTTATGGAGGACTATGGGTTGTTTATGGAGTACTATGGGTTGTTTATGGAGGAATATGGGTTGTTTCTGGAGGATTATAGATTGTTTATGGAGGACTATGGGTTGTTTATGAAGGACTATGGGTTGTTTATGGAGGACTATAGGTTGTTTATGAAGGACTATGGGTTTTTTATGGAGGACTGTTAGAGGGCACATTGTTTGGGGGTAAATACAGTCTATTATACAGCATTTTTCAGATGTGAATAAAATAAATACAGTTTATTATACATCAATACTGACATGTGAGTAATATAAATAGTCTATTATACAGTATTATTTACATGTGAATAATATAAATACAGCGTTATTTACAAAAATAAGACCTTCTGGTGGAAAGTTCTGTGGTCAGATGAAACACAAATGAAGCTGTTTGGCCACAAAACCCAGCAATATATTTGGAGAAGAAAAGGTGAGGCCTTTAATCTCAGGAACACCATCCCTACCGTCAAGCATGGTGGTGGTAGTATTAAGCTCTGTGCCTGTTTTGCTGCCAATAGAACTGCTCCTTTACAGAGAGTAAATGGGACAATGAAAAAGGAGTATTACCTCCAAATTGGTTGGGTCTTGGGCGCAGTTGGGTTCTCCAACAGGACAATGACCCCAAACACACGTCAAAAGTGATAAATGTTAGAATAATTATGTATAAGTTATCACACAACTCTTATGCTTAAAGGCCGTTGCTACAAGTATTGACTTTAAGTACCTCAACGTAGATAAGACGACAGCACGCAGACAAAGCAGAGACAAGGCAAAATCACAAGGCCCTCGCACATTTTGTCACGTATTGTGCGTACTGGAGCTGCTTTGCATATGTGTGACCACTCCTTTTAGAGGCGGCCTCACACCTTCTCCTCATGAGCTAAATAAAACTCTGTCTCTGCATCATTCCTTGCTTTTTGTCTCTTTAATGGATGTCATCAGTGTTTGAACCGGACATAAATGGCAGAATGAAGGTTTTAGAATGGCCTTCCCAAAGTGCTGACTTAAAGGCGTGGACAATGCTGAAGAAACAAGTCCATGTCAGAAAAGCAACACATTTAGCTGAATTCCACCAATTTTGTCAAGAGTGGTGGTCAATAATTCAAGCAGAAGTATGTGCATGGCTACCAAAATTGCTGTCATGTCTTTGTGATCATGTTCTGTTTAGTAATGTTTTGTTTTGTTTTTGACTCCATTATTTCCTGTTTTAACGCACCCTAGTTTGTTTTAGTTTCCATGACAACCATTAGTTTCACCTGGCTCATTTGTTTGGACTCACACACCTGTCAATAATCACAGCACCATTTAAGCCTGTAGTTGCCAGGCAGTCAGCCTAGCGACATCCCCCTCTACACACCCTTGATATCTGATTACTCACTTCTCGCCATAGTTTCATGCTTTTCACGTCACAGTAAGTGTTTTCGTTTTTGTTGTTCATAGTTCTGCCATTGTGCGAGTTTTTGTTTTCCTAGCCAAGTTTTTGTACCTCCTCTGCAAGCGCCTTTTGTTTGTACGTTTTTTTCCAGTTATTATTAAAAGATGTCATTACCTTCATGTCGTGTCCGATCCAGTCGCTTTACACCACGGGAAAACAAACCGCACCATAGTCCAAGTCTTGACAATTGCAGTGAATGTTGTTTTGTGCTGTAGTTTATAGTGTACCGTATTTCCTAGAATTACTGCTGGCTCATACTCGTTTTGTAAAATAATTAGCGCATGCTTAGCATTACCGCCGGTTCAAACTCGTTTCGCAAAATATTATTTTTATTAGCACATGTCTAGAATTTCTGCCGGGTCAAACTCGTCACGTCACGAGTGACACTTCACCTGTCATCATTTTCAAAATGGAGGAGGCTGATTTCAACCATTTGAAATCGCATAAAGGGAAGAAGTTTAAGAGCTATTCAGTAGGATTTAAGGTCCAAGCTATTGAATATGCTAAAAAGAACAGTAAGCAGCTATGTTTTATTAATATACCATAGCTGCGTGAGTCAAATATGAGTCATTAAATGACTCCCGCCTCCTGGTAGTAGAGGGCGCTAGTGATCCTTCTTGCGACTACTCGGCTGCAGAAGAAGTGACAACAAGCAGCAAGAGTGAGCAGCGTGTGTTTATTTTTTCCTCTTACTTGCACTTTTAACATGGAGGATTACATATCTAAAATAAAACAGTTTTCTAAACTGGACTTTCAATTGAAGCAGGAGGTAATAAAGGAAGATCTCCATCGAGACAGAGAGACTTTTAAAACTGAGGAAAGATAAGGAAGACTTCTATAAACAAGTTATCGATGCTTTTGATCAGAAGGAGCTGCGCATGGACTTCATTTATAAGTAAAGGTAAGACCATAATAAAGTTTTTTTTATCAAATGTGCTTTTCATGATGGTATCCTTACATCACACTCAAATTTATAAGCGCAGGCCTAAATTTACCGCATGCCTTTGGTAAGCGCAGGAGTGAGAAGAGGTTTTAAAATAATTAGCGGCCCGGCTGCAATTCAAGGAAATACAGTAGTTTGCTACAATTTTCTGGGAATAGTTTCCCGGGTAGCTGTACTACATTTAATGGAGAGTAACTTGTAGCTTGACTTTCTACATTTTTCCAAGTAGCTTGCCCATCACTGACTTCATCTTAAATTAAAACATGCTCGATAAAAAAAAAATCAGCAAAGGCTTTTGTGTAACAGTAAAATGAGTCCAGCCTGATAGAAGTCTGGTCATTGTTGTGCGCAGTCAAGCGAATACGTTCCCTTAAAATGAGAAATTTAACAACGGGCAGTCGATAGGTTCTTAAACTAAAGTGACAAAACGCCTTCTACTCGGGAAAGGAGGAATCACCAACTATTAATTAGTTTCATCACCTTTCTCCACTTTCCACTCTCTTACTAAGGCGTGTCGTTGGCAGATTTTTACTGATGATGTTAGGGAACTGCAGTTCTGACATCAGGTGGAAACAAAAATTAAAAAAGTTACTATATTAATCCCAGTCAGTAAGACTACAAAGTGTATTATGTTTACCTGTTTTCAGTTTGGACATATTGCATCATTATAGTGAAGAATCTGACAAACATAACCCGGCACTAAGTCTATTTGTTGACCCCGACTTCATCTGATTTACCTTCTCTCCTGTTGACCTTAGCGTAGACCGGCCCATGGCTGCTGGACAGCTGGGAGGAGCTCCGGAATGACCAGTGGGGCAGGCTGGACACCAGTGGGCTGTCACAAATGTCTGCTGACAAATCAGAAAAGATGCAAAAAGTATGAATCATTTAAATTGAACGTTTAGATCCATCTATCTGCTTATCCGAAGTCGGGTCGCGGGGGCAGCAGCCTAAGTAGGGAAGCCCAGACTTCCCTCTCCCCAGCCACTTTGTCCAGTTCCTCCCGGGGGATCCCGAGGCGACAAAGTCTCTCCAACGTGTCCTGGGTCTTCCCCGTGGTCTTCCACCTGGTTGGACGCGCCCTAAACACCTCCCTAGGGAGGCGTTCAGGGTGCATTCAGACCAGATGCCCAAACCATCCATCCATCCATACAATTTCTATCGCTTGTCCCAATCGGGGTCGCTGAGTCCATAGTGGATCGAACATAATAGTGAGAGTCCAGTCTATAGTGGCTCTAACATAATAGTGACAGTCCAGTCCATAGTGGATCTAGCATAATAGTGTGAGAGTCCAGTCCATAGTGGATCTAACATAATAGTGAGAGTCCAGTCCATAGTGGATCCAACATAATAGTGTGAGAGTCCAGTCCATAGTGGATCTAACATAATAGTGTGAGAGTCCAGTCCATAGTGGATCTACCATAATAGTGAGAGTCCAGTTAATAGTGGATCTACCATAATAGTGGGAGAGTCCAGTCCATAGTGGATCTAACATAATAGTGAGAGTCCAGTCCATAGTGGATCTAACATAATAGTGAGAGTCCAGTCCATAGTGGCTCTAACATAATAGTGTGAGAGTCCAGTTAATAGTGGATCTAACATAATAGTGTGAGAGTCCAGTTAATAGTGGATCTAACATAATAGTGTGAGAGTCCAGTCCATAGTGGCTCTAACATAATAGTGTGAGAGTCCAGTCCATAGTGGATCTAACATAATAGTGTGAGAGTCCAGTTAATAGTGGATCTAACATAATAGTGTGAGAGTCCAGTCCATAGTGGATCTAACATAATAGTGTGAGAGTCCAGTCCATAGTGGATCAAACATAATAGGGAGAGTCCGTCACTTGCGTTCACAGCTATAAGTTGCCTCTTTTCATCGCATAATTCCACAGTATTATGGACATCTGTGTTGCTGAATCTTTTGCAATTTGTTCAATTAATAATAGAGAAGTCAAAGAAGAAAGATGTAGATGGGAAGCGGTTTATTGCGGCCGCCTTTAGCAACACAAACGCAGCCGTTGTTTCCCTGTTTACATTCCCGAAAGACGACGGTGAAGCTTTACTATGGAACATAGCGGTCAAGCGAACATGGTTCTTTACCACATTTTAACCGGCAGATTTCGGTGAGAAAATGGTGGTAATAAGTCGGCTCGTATTGTTGACATGAGCGGAGTGCTTGCGTCGTTCCTCGTGCACCTGTCAGAGAGGCAGCTGCGGACTCTCTTGCCTCTTCCCACCGGCTATCCCTGAACGTGGGATGCTTCCACCTTGGAGGAGGGGAGAAAAAAAGCTCAGCCCGGCCCAACCGGCTGTCTTCGCTTCGCCTCGTCGAGAAACGTGGCTTCCCTCAGAGACACTGGCGGTCACCACACCCGTGGCCACACCCCTCCGACTTTCAGGTACAACCATATAATCTCACTAAAACACTAGTAACACAGTAAGCAGATAAGGGATTTTCCAGAATTATCCAAGTAAATGTGTCTAATAACATCTGAATCGCTCCCACTGCCTTTGCCTTTTTTTTTTCTAGTCCTTCACTCTAACTTTCCTCATCCACGGATCTTTCATCCTCGCTCAAATTAATGGGGAAATTGTCGCTTTTTCGGTCCGAATCGCTCTCGCTGCTGGTGGCCATGTTTGTAAACAATGTTCAGATGTGAGGAGCTCCACAACCCGTGACGTCACGCGCACATTGTCTGCTACTTCCGGTACAGGCAAGGCTTTTTTATTAGCGACCAAAAGTTGCAAACTTTATCGTCGATGTTCTCTACTAAATCCTTTCAGCAAAAATATGGCAATATGATGAAATGATCAAGTATGACACATAGAATGGACCTGCTATCCCCGTTTAAATAAGAACATCTCATTTTAGTTGGCCTTTAAGTATCCATGTTGCTCGAGCCAGGAATCACACAGTGTTCCACCAAAAAGGAGGTGAAGCTTTAAATAAAAGCACCTTCGGCGTTGTCATTCGTCATAAAATCAAAGTCTAACTGGTGTCACAACACAGGCAATGTCGCTCATCACTTCCCCGTCCGCAAAGTCATCTCCGGGAATTTGATAGGAATACCTTTTTTTTTTGTTTCTTCCCACTTTATTCTGTTTAACTAGGAAGCCAATCGGGGAAGTATTTTACTGCAACTGTCTCAGCAGAGAGAAAGCTGACGTTGTCTTTTTTTTTTTTTAGTGCTTTGTCTTGTCTTATTTTCTTTTAAATTGGGTCGTCTTTAAGTGGCCCTTAAATGGCTATTCAGTGTATTCTGTGAATAGTTGGAGGTCAGTATACTCAATAAAACGCAGTCATACCAGGAAAATTCAAATAAAAAAAAGTTCAAATGAAAGTGAGGTAGTAAGTTATTTGTATTGAGCTGTTTTGTCATTGTGATATTTAAATTGAACACATCAAATTTGGCTATTATTTGATTATAAATCGATTGTTTATACATCTTTAATCATTATATTGAATAATGTTAGTATATTGTATATTATTATTTTACTGTACATTCTAAATGTCTTACATTTGATTTTATTAATAATAATATATAACAGCATTTAGTTGAGATAATAATGACTCATAAATTGTAATATGGGATCCATTATTTTTTTAACTATTAAAAGGAACCTAAAATATGACTTATTTTATCTTTGTGGAAAATATTGGACACAATGTGTTGTCAAGCTTGTGAAATGTGATGGAAGTGTGAGCCACTATCACACTATTGTTCTGTTTTTTAATATATATATCTATATATAGAATAGTAAGTACTTTATTGATCCCTGGGGGGAATTCAGCACCACAATTCGCTCACAATAAACATTAAACACTTTGGTATTTTTTTTACGTGTGAATAATATAAATAGTCTATTATACAGCATTATTCACATGTGAATAATATAAATACAGTCTATTATACAACATTATTCATATGTGAATAGTATAAATAGTCTATTATACAACATTATTCACATGTGAATAATATAAATACAGTCTATTATACAGCATTATTCACATGTGAATAAAATAAATACAGTCCCTTATACAGCATTATTTACATGTGGGCTTCATGGTGGCAGAGGGGTTAGTGCGTCTGCCTCACAATACGAAGGTCCTGAAGTCCTGGGTTCAATTCCAGGCTGAGTATCTTTCTGTGTGGAGTTTGCATGTTCTCCCCGTGAATGCATGGGTTCCCTCCGGGTACTCCGGCTTCCTCCCACCTCCAAAGACATGCACCTGGGGATAGGTAGATTGGCAACACTAAATGGTCCCTAGTGTGTGAATGTGAGTGTGAATGTTGTCTATCTGTGTTGGCCCTGCGATGAGGTGGCGACTTGTCCAGGGTGTACCCCGCCTTCCGCCCGATTGTAGCTGAGATAGGCGCCAGCGCCCCCCGCGACCCCGAAAGGGAATAAGCGGTAGAAAATGGATGGATGGATGGATATTTACATGTGAATAACATAAATACAGACTAATATAAATACCATATATATTTTTTTTATAAATGGCTGTGATCCATCCATCCATCCATTTTCTACCGCTTAGTCCCTTAGTCCCTATCTCAGCTACAATCGGGCGGAAGGCGGGGTACACCCTGGACAAGTCGCCACCTCATCGCAGGGCCAACACAGATAGACAGACAACATTCACACTCACATTCACATGATCATTTCTAATCGCTGCTATGTTGGAATTCTTATCATTTTTGAAACTGTTGTTGATATTATTCATTGTTGTTTGACTTCTTTTGGATTGTTTTGTGTCATGTTTGTGTGTCCTCTCAACTGCTCTGTTGATTGCTATTCTGCAAGTTGCTGGGTGGGGTTTGGAATTGGAATTGTATTTTTATGGTAGTTTTGTCTATAAGTTTGTTGGATTGATTGATAAAAATATATAAAAAATAAAAAATAATAACTTATCCACAAGGCTCCTCCTTTTTTGACCGACGTATGCTGTACTGCATCTGTATGAAGGTTCTTATTCATCCAGGTCATTGTAGTCTTAGGGCATTCAATAGATCACAACTGGACTATTTGGTTTGTCTTAGAAGACGTTTCACTTCTCATCCAAGTAGGCTCATCAGTTCATGATCCTCAGACGAGCTCCACCGGAGTCTCCAATCATTCCGGTTCTCCATACACTCGGCCAGCTCCCGCATCTTTCTTCAGGATGTCCATGTACGTTAGCCCGGGACGTCCTCGCGATCGATTCCCGAGCAAGCTGGCCCTCTTGGAGCTCCCGATGTCTGTGGCAGTGGCCGGCCAGCCTCATCCTCCTAGCTGTTACGTTCTGGCTGAGCCTTGTTGGTGATGTGGATGTTCTGGTCCACATTCAAAACAGCTCGTATCATTCTGGGGTAGCACCCATCTAGGGACTTCTGCATGGTGGGTGTCGGGGTCCAGTTTTCGCAGCCCTACAGGAGGACAGACTCCACAGTGGCATGGAATAGATTCAGCTTTATGTGTCGGGGGAGATTCGAGAACCACACTCTTGACATACCGTTCAGGGCCCTCCAGGCTAGTGCCTCCCTGACTTTAAGGTCTTGTTCTGTGGAGTTCATCCAGGAACCCAAGTACTTGAAATCAATGACCTCTCGCAGAGCGTTGCCTCCTAATGTTATTGGCGAGTGGTCCATGTGTAGGTTGTAGGTGATTACCTCAGTCTTCTTTGCGTTCAGTCTATTGTCTATCCTTACCGTTATTGTAGTTAGCTACAATAACGGTAAGGAGCTTTGCCACGGTTATCAATATTACCGTTTATCGTTATATCTCTTACAAGGACGGCAACAAACACAAATACGACACTCCACGAATGGTAGAATTGGGGCTGATTGTTGGGCCAAAAAGAAGTAATCTTATATAGTCTGATGTCGGGTCCTGTTGATCAATGGCTTTGATTTTTTTTGTCACGCTCCCATTTACCGGGCTGGCCTTGGCCAGATTTAAAATCCCAGAGTTCACAAAATGCAGATTGACTGACTGCAAACCTTGTCACTTGTACGGCTTAACCACCTTCTGTGGATTAATAGACGGAGATTCACGGCGGACAGCAGACTAGACTTGCACCGGGGCCTGATGGGACCTGTACATAACCTTGACTTCATCACAACTTCTTTGGGCGAACAGCTCCATAAAACACATTGGCAGAATGACACCTACAAGGGAAATGTCATTTATCCACCACTTTCCTTATCCTGGATCTCATTAAAGCCTAAAGGATAGGACAGGGGGTTTTCGGAGAAAATATTTTACACATTCACAGCAAATTGATTTTATTCAGCAGTTTATGGTCTCGCGGGGCAACACAGCACAGCTCTTTGAAAAGTTACACATTGTGATGGGACAGAGGTGTTGGCATGGGAAGCAGGGAGCTAAGCACTGAAATCCTCATGCAGCAGAATATATTTACTGTCAAGCACTGCATTAAAAATGAATTTTCACCTCATTACAGGAATAATTCCGACTTAAAAGTGGCCTCTTCAACCTCCGCCTGGTAAAATAATCAGCTCAGATTCCTCAGCCATTTGATGAAACGCTCCAGTAGACACCAATAAGATTCAGTCAGCGAGCATTATAGGGATTCCATATCATTTTTAGTCTTTGTGTGAATCAACAACATTCACACATGCTTTTCTACACCAAAATTCATCCATTTATTCTTCTTCTTCAGATTTTGGCGCAATCTTCCTTCCACAATTTTCTCCCGATTCAAACCGTTCCAACATCAAACTGTTCAGCCTATTACAGAATCGCTGTCTTTCCCCTGACAACTTCCAAAAATTCTCAGATTTCCCAGAATTCCAGGTTTTCCGGGACATTTTTTCCCTTTCAGAATGAATTGACCCATTTTTCAAAACGTCCACCATTTCCACATTTTTCAACCCATTCAAACCATTCCAACTTCAACCTATTCCCCCATTCTGGAAATTCAAACTTCCCTATTTCCAAATTCAAAAAAGTTCCAAGATTTTCCAAAAATCCTGGTTTTCCAAAGCCCTATTTCACCCTTTTTTCTGGTGACTACTACTACCACATTTTTCAACCCACTTCAACCGTTCCAAAACATTCATCAAAGTTCCACAACTGCCACATTTTTCATCTGATTCAAACTGTTCCAACTTCAAACAGTTCAGCCTATTTAGGAATCACTGGCTTTCCCTTGAAAAATTCCAAAAATTCCCAGATTTCCCAGAATTCCAGGTTTTCCAGGACATTTTGCGTATTCATAATGAATTGACCCATTTTTTCAAACTTCCACATATTTCAACCTATTCCACCATTCTGGAAATTCAAACTTCCCTATTTCCAAGTTCCAAAAAATTCCAGGATTTTCCAGAATTCCTAGTTTTCCAAAGCCCTATTTTCACCCTTCTTTCTGGCGATTACTCCTCCCACATTTTTCAACCCACTTCAACCGTTCCACCATCTAAATTTTCTTCTTAATTAGGACAAAAAACAAAGTTGTTTTGTGAACTGGAAAAATTCCCGGTTTTGCCGAAAATTTCAGGAATTCCGTGATACCATTTCTCAATTCAACATGTTACTACCCCAACATATCTCGACCAATTTGAAAAATGCCAACACCAACCATTTCAACTCATTTAAACCATTCAAGTTTATTTTTACCATTTAAAAAAAAATTCCCGCTTTTCCCGAAAATCCCAATTTTGGGGGAAATTCCCATAGAAGTCAGTGGAACATTCTTCAAAGTTCCACAACTGCCACATTTTTCATCTGATTCAAACTGTTCCAACTTCAAACTTTTCAGCCTATTCGGAAATCACTGGCTTTCCCTTGACAACTTCCAAAAATTCCCAGATTTCCCAGAAATCCAGGTTTTCCGGGACATTTTTCCCATTCAAAATGAATTGGCCATATTTCAAACTTACACCATTTCTACACTTTTAAACCTATTCAAACAATTAGTCATTCAACCTATTCCACTATGTTGGAAATTCAAACTACCCTTTTCCCATGTTCAAAAAAGTTCCCAAATTTTCCAGAATTCCTGGTTTTCCAAAGTCCTATTTCCAACCTTTTTTCTGGCGACTACTCCTACTAAAGATTTCAACCCAGTTCAACTAAACATTCTTCTTAATTAAGACAAAAAAAGAAGTTGTTTTGTGGACTTGAAAAATTCCCGGTTTTCCCGAAATTTTCCAGGAACTCCGTGATACCATTTCTCAATTCAACATGTTACTACCTCAACATATCTCGACTACTTTGAAAAATTCCAACACCAACCATTTCAACTCATTCAAATCATCCAATTTTATTTTTACCAATTTTCTAAAAATTCCAGCTTTTCCTGAAAATCCCAATTTTGGGGGAAATTCCCATAAAAATCAGTGGAACATTCTTCAAAGTTCCACAACTGGCACATTTTTCATCTGATTCAAACTGTTTCAACTTCAAACTGTTCAGCCTATTCGGGAATCAGAGGCTTATACTTGACATCTTCCAAAAATTCCCAGAGTTCCCAGAATTCCAGGTTTTCCGGGACATTTTTCGCATTCCAAATTAATTGGCCCATTTTAAAAACTTCCACTATTTCTACATATTCCAACCATTCCACATTCAACACATTCCACCATTCTGGAAATTCAAATTACCCTTTTTCCAAGTTCCAAAAAATTCCGGGATTTTCCAGAATTCCTAGTTTTCCAAAGCTCTATTTCCACCCATTTTTCTGGCGACTACTCCTCCCACATATTTCCACCCACTTCAACCATTCCACCGTCTTAACATTTTTCTTAATAAGGACAAAAAAACTAAGTTGTTTTTTGAAGGGGAAAAATTCCCGGTTTTCCCGAAAATTCCAGGAATTCCATGATACCATTTCTCAATTCAACACATCATTACTTCAACATTTCTCAATGGATTTAAAAGAATTCCAACACCAACCTTTTTAACCCATACAGACCATTCAAGATTTTCCCAAAAATCCCATTTTTGGGGGAAATTCCCATCGAAATCAATGGAATATTATTCAAAGTTCCACAACTCCCACATTTTTCATTGGATTCAAACTGTTCCAACCTCAAAATATTCAGCCTTTTCGACAATTGTGTTCTACTTAAACAATTTTTCACAAAAACCTCCAGGATTTCAGTTGAACTTCAGCAATGGAGCATTCACACACAATCCTTCAGGAATCGCCTCGTTGAATTTTTTGTGATATTTCAAACTCGAGCTGAAGAAATGTGTCAACCTATTGAACACAGCAAGTAATTAGTGCTTCAAAGTGCTGCTGAGAAAGGCACTTATTGTCAGCCCTGAGCTAACACATTTGTAAAAACAAAAAAAAACAATACAGTACTGCTGGTGAGGGTTTGTTGAGTTAAAAAAAAGGAAAAAAAAGGTATCGCGTTTTAATAGGACTAAAAAAAAAAGTCCATTTAGCATATGAAAGTGGGACTGGCTGACTGATGTCAACTATTTGTTTTGGAACCGTTTATTTAGGCAAAGAACTGAGAAGCTTGTCGCTCTTTGATGACATTTTGGTCGGATGGATGCAACCTGTGCAGGGTAGTGTTAGCACCGCAGTCATTTCACGTACGGTCCTGGTCAAAAGTTTACATACATTTCTAAAGAACATCATGTCATTTCTGTCTTGAGTTTCCAATCATTGACTGACTCCACTCGGGGTGGTCTCCTCCTGGCCCCACTGTGGACTGGACTCACACTTTTATGTTAGATCCACTATGGACTGGACTCTCACACTATTATGTTAGATCCACTATGGACTGGACTCTCACACTATTATGTTAGATCCCCTATGGACTGGACTCTCACTATTATGTTAGATCCACTATGGACTGGACTCTCACACTATTATGTTAGATCCACTATGGGCTGGACTCTCACTATTATGTTAGATCCACTATGGACAGGACTCTCACTATTATGTTAGATCCACTATGGACTGGACTCTCACACTATTATGTTAGATCCACTATGGGCTGGACTCTCACTATTATGTTAGATCCACTATGGACAGGACTCTCACTATTATGTTAGATCCACTATGGACTGGACTCTCACACTATTATGTTAGATCCACTATGGACTGGACTCTCACTATTATGTTAGATCCACTATGGACTGGACTCTCACTATTATGTTAGATCCACTATGGACTGGACTCTCACTATTATGTTAGATCCACTATGGACCGGACTCTCACTATTATGTTAGATCCACTATGGACTGGACTCTCACTATTATGTTAGATCCACTATGGACTGGACTCTGACACTATTATGTTAGATCCACTATGGACTGGACTCTCACTATTACGTTAGATCCACTATGGACTGGACTCTCACTATTATGTTAGATCCACTATGGACTGGACTCTGACACTATTATGTTAGATCCACTATGGACTGGACTCTCACTATTATGTTAGATCCAATGTGGACTGGACCCTCACACTATTATGTTAGATCCACTATGGACTGGACTCTCATTATTATGTTAGATCGACTATGGACTGGACTCTCAAACTATTATGTTAGATCCACTATGGACTGGACTCTCACTATTATGTTAGATCCACTATGGACCGGACTCTCACTATATTATGTTAGACCCACTCGACATCCACTGCATCCGGTCTCCCCTAGAGGGGTGGGGGTCACCCACATCTGCGGTCCTCTCCAAGGTTTCTCTTAGTCATTCACATTGACGTCCCACTGGGTTGTGAGTTTTCCCTTGCCCTTATGTGGGATCTGAACCGAGGATGTTGTTGTGACTTGTGCAGCCCTTTGAGACACATGTGATTTAGGGCTATGTAAATAAACATAGATTGATTGATTGATTGATTGATTGATTGATGGACGACCTTCTGGAGGAAAGTTCTGTGGTCAAATGAAACAAAAATGGAGCTGTTTGGCCACAATACCCAGCAATATGTTTGGAGGAGAAAAGGTGATGCCTTTAATCCCAGGAACACCACACCTACGGTCAAGCCTGTTTTGCTGCCAATGGAACTTCTGCTGAAAAGATGGGGCGAGGTACACCCCTTTGTCCACAACTGCGTGAGCAAATAGTCAAACAGTTTAAGAACAACCTTTCTCAAAGTGCAATTGCAAGACATTTAGGGATTTCAACATCTACGCTCCATAATATCATCAAAAGGTTCAGAGAATCTGGAGAAATCACTCCACGTAAGCGGCATAGCCAGAAACCAACATTGAATGACCGTGACCTTCCATCCCTCAGACGGCACTGTATCAAAAATCGACATCAATCTCTAAAGGATATCACCACATGGGCTCAGGAACACTTCAGAAAACCACTGTCACTAAATACAGTTGGTCACTACATCTGTAAGTGTCAGTTAAAGCTCTACTATGCAAAGTGAAAGCCATTTATCAACAACATCCAGAAACGCCGCCGGCTTCTCTGGGCCCGAGATCATCTAAGATGGACTGATGCAAAGTGGAAAAGTGTTCTGTGGTCTGACGGGTCTACATTTCAAATTGTTTTTGGAAATATTCGACATCGTGTCATCCGGACCAAAGGGGAAGCAAACCATCCAGACTGTTATCGACACAAAGTTGAAAAGCCAGCATCTGTGATGGTATGTGAAGTGAAGTGAAGTGAATTATATTTATATAGTGCTTTTCTCTAGTGACTCAAAGCGCTTTACATAGTGAAACCCAATATCTAAGTTACATTTAAACCAGTGTGGGTGGCACTGGGAGCAGGTGGGTAAAGTGTCTTGCCCAAGGACACAACGGTAGTGACCAGGATGACGGAAGCGGGAATCGAACCTGCAACCCTCAAGTTGCTGGCACGCCCACTCTACCAACCGAGCTATGCCCGTATGGGGATGCATTAGTGCCCAAGGCATGGGTAACTTACACATCTGTGAAGGCACCATTAATGCTGAATGGGCCATACAGGCTGTGATGAGGTGGCGACTTGTCCAGGGTGTACCCCGCCTTCCGCCCGATTGTAGCTGAGATAGGCTCCAGCGCCCCCCGCGACGCCAAAAGGGAATAAGCGGTAGAAAATGGATGAAAAAATGGTCCGTACAGGTTTTGGAACAACATTTGCTGCCATCTAAGCGCCGTCTTTTTCATAGACGCCCCTGCTTATTTCAGCAAGACAATGCCAAGCCACATTCAGCACGTGTTACAACAGCGTGGCTTCGTAAAAAAAGAGTGCAGGCACTTTCCTGGCCCGCCTGCAGTCCAGACCTGTCTCCCATGGAAAATGTGTTGCGCATTATGAAGCGTAAAATAGGACAGCGGAGACCCCGGACTGTTGAAGGACTGAAGCTCTACATAAAACAAGAATGGGAAAGAATTCCACTTTCAAAGCTTCAACAATTAGTTTCCTCAGTTCCCAAATGTTTATTGAGTGTTGTTAAAAGAAAAGGTGATGTAACACAGTGGTGAACATGCCCTTTCCCAACTACTTTGGCACCTGTTGCAGCCATGAAATTTTAAGTTAAATTATTACTTACAAAAAAAAAAAATTATGAGTTTGAACATCAAATATGTTGTCTTTGTAGCATATTCAACTGAATATGTGTTGGAAAGGATTGGCAAATCATTGTATTCTGTTTATATTTACATCTAACACAGGGGCCTCAACCATGCGGCTTGCGAGACGTTAATATGCGGCCCGCGCTTTGATATCAAAATTTAATGTCAGTGCGGCCCGCAAGTTTAATATGAAGGGCGCCTGAAAGCGTCATGCTTGCCAACGTCCCCAATTTTCACGGGAGATCCCTGAATTTCAGGGCACCAATTCTCTCGAAGCCCCTGTCAACTTTTACCAGATCAACAATATTCAGGCAGTGCCATAATGGCACTGCCTTTAGCGCCCCCTACATCCTGAACTGACAGCGTTCAAGCCCAGTTGTATGTTGCATCTGGCCATGTGAGACGCACGTTTGTTATTGCAAGATATATTTGATCAACAGCTACACACGTCACACTAAGGGTGGCCGTAAAAAAATAGTTTAACACTGTTACAAATATGTGCCAGACTGTGAACCCTCACCAAACAAGAATGACAAACACTTTTCGGGAGAACATCCACACCGTAACACAACATAAACACACCCAGAACAATTACCAAGAATCCCATGCAGACCTAACGCTTCCAGGCTACAATATACACACCCCTGCTACCCTGAAGTTGATGAATCCAGATGGATCTCTATTACAATCCCCAAAGAGGGCACTTTAAGTTGATGATTACTTCTATGTGGAGATATCTTTATTTATAATTGAATCACTTGTTTATTTTTCAACAAGTATTTTAGTTATTTGTATATCTTTTTTTCCAAATAGTTCAAAAAAAGACCACTACAAATGAGCAATATTTTGCACTGTTATACAATTTAATCAATCAGAAACTGACGACATAGTGCTGTATTTTACTTCTTTATCTCTTTTTTTCAACCAAAAATGCTTTGCTTTGATTAGGGGGTACTTGAATTAAAAACATGTTCACAGGGGGTACATCACTGAAAAAAGGTTGAGAACCACTGTTGTAGAGGACGTTAAAGGCAGTGCAGTCACGGCACGCCCTTAATAATGTCGGCCGGGTGAAAATTAGGAAAAATCGGGGAGAATGGTTGCACCGGTAGATTGTCGGGAGGTGCACTGAAAATCAGGAGTCTCCCGGAAAAATGGTGAGGGTTGGCAAGTATGTTGCTAGGGCGAGAAAGCCATTCATAGAAGGTGAATTCATTAAAAAGTGCGCGTTGGATTTTTGAATAAATCTTTTCTTGCGGCCCAGCCTCACCCAGTTTCTGCATCCTGTGGCCCCCAGGTAAGTTTGAGACCCCTGGTCTAACACAATTTCCCAACTCATATGGAAACGGGGTTTGTAGATGACCATAGCAACTAATTAGATGACCATAGCAACTAATTAGATGACCATAGTTACTAGTTAGATATCCATAGTAACTAATTAGATGACCATAGCAACTAATTAGATGACCATAGTAACTAATGAGATGACCATAGCAATTAATTAGATGATCTTAGTAACTAATTAGATGATCATAGTAACTTGTTAGATGACCATAGCAACTAATTAGATGATCATAGTAACTAATTAGATGACCATAGTAACTAATTAGATGACCATAGCAATTCATTAGATGATCTTAGTAACTAATTAGATGATCATAGTAACTTGTTAGATGACCATAGCAACTAATTAGATGACCATAGCAACTAATTAGATGACCATAGTAACTAATTAGATGACCATAGCAATTAATTAGATGATCATAGTAACTAATTAGATGACCATAGCAACTAATTAGATGACCATAGCAACTAATTAGATGACCATAGCAACTAATTAGATGACCATAGTAACTCGTTAGATGACCATAGTAACTAACCAGATGACCATAGTAACTAATTAGATGACCATAGTAACTAGTTAGATGAACATAGTAACTAATTAGATGAGCACAGTAACTAATTAGATGACCATAGTAACCAGTTAGATATCCATAGTAACTAATTAGATGAGCATAGTAACTAATTAGATGAGCATAGTAACTAATTAGATGAGCATAGTAACTAATTAGATGAGCATAGTAACTAATCAGATGACAATAGTAACTAATTAGATGAGCATAGTAACTAATTAGATGAGCATAGTAACTATTTAGATGAGCATAGTAACTAATTAGATGACCATAGTAACCAGTTAGATATCCATAGTAACTAATTAGATGACCATAGTAACTAATTAGATGAGCATAGTAACTAATTAGATGAGCATAGTAACTAATTAGATGAGCATAGTAACTAGTTAGATGAACATAGTAACTAATTAGATGAGCATAGTAACTAATTAGATGAGCATAGTAACTAGTTAGATGAACATAGTAACTAATTAGATGAGCATAGTAACTAATTAGATGAGCATAGTAACTAATTAGATGAGCATAGTAACTAGTTAGATGAACATAGTAACTAATTAGATGAGCATAGTAACTAATTAGATGACCATAGTAACCAGTTAGATATCCATAGTAACTAATTAGATGACCATAGTAACTAATTAGATGAGCATAGTAACTAATTAGATGAGCATAGTAACTAATTACATGACAATAGTAACTAATTAGATGAGCATAGTAACTAGTATATCATCCATAAGCGCAGATTTCAAGCATTGAAGTACTTTGTATAGTTCAAGACTTATTATGGTCATTAGAAAAGATGAGTGTATATCATAATGGCAGCTACACTTTCCATCTCAACGCAAAAAATGTGCTTTGGCTCAAAAAAGGTTAAAAAACACTGCGCTAGAATGACCCCCAGGTAACAATATTCACTGACATTTGCTATTATTTCCTTATTAACGGTCACACTCGGAAAGGATGACATTTTATATTTGTTCACAAAATACATTGTTGCGCGTTTTCTTAATATTTAACATGACACAAAGTGTGTCCAGGTTGCCAAACATGCACCTGGCGGCTCAGGTGGAGACTGAAGAAGAGCTACTCACCTGTCCCGCAGGGGCCGAGAAGCAGCGAGGAGACCAGCAGGACGAGCGCAGACCGCCGTGTGTTCCTGGGAGGCATGTTGAAGCCGCGTGGCGTTAGAGAATCCGACCGAGAGGAGACAGTCTCTCCACCTCCTCTGCCAGCGTCTGCTCCGTGCAGGCGGGGAGGGGAAGAAGGGGGACGCTCGCACTGTCAAGTGATGGAGGGAGGAGAGAAAGAAGAAAAAGACAAGAGATTAAAGGTGGAGCAGGTTTGCACCAGACATCTTCTTATTAGCACTTTACTTTTATGTGTCGTGTTCGCTCCACCTAAGACAGGCGTGACCAAAGTGCGGCCCGAGGGCCATTTGTGGCCCCCAGCTAAAATGTTAATGGCCCATTCTAAAAAAATACTATAATAAAAATTTTAAACATAAAAGAGTGTAATAAAAGAGTAAACAGTGACATGTAACAAGAAAAAGTTGCAGTGTTGACACTAATAACACTGTCTAGTCAAAGTACAGAGCAAGAAAAACAGCACTGAGTTGCAGAGCACACTCCAGGCCTGAAGGGGCAGCAGTGAGAGCTGAGGGCTGAACATCTCCACCTGCTTCCACTAGATTGGCTTGATTGAGTTCACCTGTTCACCTGCTGAGAGCACATGCTTAACAATGAATGTTTAAAGATAAATTCACTGATGTTTACAAATTGTTTAAGTTGACTGAAAGTAAATTGAAAAAGTTATCAGTGATGTTTAAGTTTATTCTTGGACTGTTTAAATTTCATTTCATTCATATTATTGGAAATGTTTAAGTTTATTCTTAAACTTAGGTCGTCTCAGTGGAAATTCATTTTGACTGGATTGATTTAATGCATAGGTGTCAAACTTTGGGCCGCCGTGTAATTTTATTTGGCCCTTGAAGCAAAATCAAATTAACATTAGAGCTGGCCCGCTGTATAACACAGCATGCACCGATTTCCCGAGAGATTCTCGAATTTCAGTGCCCCTCACGAAAATCTCTCGGTGCAGCCATTCTACCGAATTCCACCAGGACAACAATATTGGGGGTTTGCCTTAAAGGCACTGCCTTTAGCGTCCCCTACAACCTGTCGTCAAGTCCGTTTTTCCTCCTCACAAACAAACAGCGTGCCGGCCCAGTCACATAATATACGTGGCTTCTACACACATGTAAGTAAATGCAAGGCATACTTGATCAACGGCATACAGGTCTCACTGAGGGTCGCCGTATAAACAACTTTAACACTGTTACAAATATGCGTTACATTGTGAACCCACACCAAACAAGAATGACAAACAAATTTCGGGAGAACATCTGCACCGTAACACAACAGAACAAATACCCAGAAAATCCCTTGCAGCACTAACTCTTCCGGACTGCTACAATATACCCCCCCTCCCCCGCCCACCTGAGCCCCAAAATTAACTGAGCAGTAAAAAGGCCTGAATGGTTGATTTATTCTTTATTTTATTTTCAAATTTATTAGCCTGTGGAAAAAGTTAATGTTAATATTTACCTCAGAAGGCTGCAAATACAAAAGAGGCATTCATTTTAAATTTTAAATTGATTTGATATGCCATTGATATTTTTAAATTATTATTGTTATTATTATTTGAAACTCAATTTTGCATGTCACTATAAAGTTATATAAGCCTTGCTTGTTCAATATTCAATGAAAAACTTGTTTGGGTCCCTATTAAAAGTCTGATTTGTTCAACCTCGGCCCGCGGCTTTGTTCCGTTTTAAATTTTGGCCCACTCTGTATTTGAGTTTGACACCCCTGGTTTAATGGAAAGCAAAGCAGGTATTTTGATGTATGTTAAGAAACACTAATGTGTTCTTTTTTCTGTTTGATTAAGGTTATCAACCTAATCAACCCACCACTAATCGGCTATTCTAATCGGCTAATCAACTATCCAATAATCAACTATTTAACTCCCGACTATTTGACTATTCATTCATTTCATCCATTCATTTACGCCGATAATCTAGTTTATTTGATTGCTTCAACTCAAACATCGATAAATCACAAGGAAAGAGGATTGAATTGTCCCTTTGTGTCCTTTTTTGAGTCCCACGGGCCCTTTCAAGTTTGGGCACAGCTGCGAAAAACCTGAAGAACTTGACAAACAAAAAGCTGCCATGCGGACTGTTATTGACCTGCTGAAGACTCCAATTACTTCACTGGGACTATTTCACTTTCAAATATTTTGGGGGGATAATATTGCATATTTTGTGCGAAACAAAGTTTTCTTTCACAAAAAGGTCATCAAACAAACAAAAGTATGAAAAAAATTACAAAATCTTATAATCAAGAGATCTACAGACTTAAGCGTTAAAAGTAAAAAAAGATAAATATACATTTGGCTTATTCTCAACACTTATTCTTTTTTTTATGGTTATGAATTATTGACCTATTTAGGGTTCCAATTACTTCACATCAAATATTCCACTTTGAAATGTTTTAGGGGAAAATTTTGCATAGTTTGTGTGTTTGCCATATAGAGGTTTTGACATAAAGGCCATAAACATAAAAACAAAATTAAAAAAACATAACGACAGACATGTCAGAGTTAGTTTGTGTCGAACCCCAAGATGCAGCGAAGGAGGCAAGCGTAGAATGAGAAAACATGATTCAATATAAATACTAAAACAAGAACAAACAAAAGGGCTACGACAAAAAGCGGGCACGAGGTGGATAACAAACTAAAAGAGTTAGCATGGGAGCTAGAAAACAACAGGAGTTTAGCATGAAAACTAACAAATCTCAAAATAACCTAGCGAGGAAACTAGCAGGTAGCGAGCAGGAAAACAAAAAGTCGTTACGTGTTGTATAAAGATGAATTGAAAGCAGGGAACAAAAGGCAGTAAGCTACAAACTGCTACAAAAATATAGCTTACCGCGCTACGCTGCAACGACACGACACGACAGGAGCGACGATACAATACCGAAACGACAATACATGGCAATAATCCAGCACTCGACTGGAGGACCAAACCGGTTCAAATAGGAGCGGGCTGATTGACTCCAGGTGTGGCCAGGTGCCAATCAGCCGCAGCTGAGGGGAAAACAGCGCTCAGAGAGAAAGACAGGAAATGACCAAAATGAAAGCGCTGACAGGAAACAAAGACAAACACAGATGAAAAAACTAAAACAAAACCAAACTGTCAGGGACGAACCTGACAAGACAGACCTGAAGTTGATATCGGGATTCAAGCGTTAAATGAAAAAATAATAATTTATGACTTATTTCTGACAATTTTACGACGGAGACCCTTCCGGAGACCGGGGACCAAACTTCATTTCATCATCATTTATTTTTATTCCTTTCATGAAAATGCATATTTACAAGCCACGTACAATTGACACTGTCATTGTTTTTCTTTCTTATACATTTCCATGATCAGAAAGGAGCAGGTGGAAGAATTATATTCTTATATTTATCTGCCCCTTTTTTAACACAAATTACAGTATTTTAGATTAATTATAACTGTTCCCTCCACCAACACCCAAACTCCAACATACTTTTCCATTTTCCTTTAAGCAATTTCACAATGACAGTTTGATATAATTTCAGTTTTCTCTTTTTATAACTTTTTTTAAATACAAATATATTCTTACAGCTTTTTAAGTCTTTGTTTAGAGAATTCCATGCTTTCACACCAACAACAGACAAGCACATTTGTTTCAAATTTGTTCGCGCTCTTGGATGTTTAAAGTCATACGGCCTTCTGTGGTTCTCATCTTCAGATGTGAACACAAATAACTTTTGTATGTCCTTCGGAAGAACTTTATTTCTCGCTTTGAACATCATTAATAGTGTATTCAATTCTACAATGTCTTTTAGTTTTAGTAATCCTGACCTAATGAAGAGTGGATTTGTGTGGTCTCTATATCCTACTTTAAAAATGATTCGAATTGCTCTTTTCTGTGAAAGAAATAAAGGCATTGTGTTGCAATATGTATTTCCCCATATTTCTGCACAATAATTGAAATAAGGTAGAATAATTGAGCAATATAACATTCTCATTGTGTTGTTTGGAAAACTATATTCAACCTTGTTCAAAATAAATAAGCTTTTAGATACCTTATTTTTCACATGCATTATATGAGCTTTCCATGTCAACTTTTCATCTATGATGACCCCAAGAAATCAGATTTCAGACACCTTCTCAATTTTCACATTGTTTATGGATAAACTAACTTCTATCTTTCTTGAGGAAAGCCACAAAGGTAAAAAAACAACAACTATTGTATTGCTTTTAAACAGGAAAAAACATCAAAATGGCCGCCGCATGCTTTAATTTTTCAGTCTGTGGCCCTCATTGGAAAAAGTTTGGACACCCCTGACCTAAGAGGTGGAGAATACACTCAGAAATCAAACAAACCTTTTTTATTTCTTCAAATGTAAAGTCTAAAACCGAATACATCCATCCTTCCATCTACTTCAGGGGTCGGCAACCTAAAATGTTGAAAGAGCCATATTGGACCTAAAATACAAAAACAAACAAGTCTGGAGCCGCAAAAAATTAAAAGCCATATTACATACAGATAGTGTGTCATGAGATATAAATTGAATTATGAAGACTTAAATGAAACTAAATGAGCTCAAATATAGCCGCAAATGAGGCAAAAAGATGCAATATGTACATACAGTTAGCCTAAATAGCATGTTAGCATCGATTAGCTTGCGGTCATGCAGTTACCAAATATGTCTGATTATCACTCCACACAAGTCAATAACATCAACAAAACTCACCTTTGTGCGTTCATACACAACGTTAAAAGTTTGGTGGACGAAATGAGACGGAAAAAGGAATAGCATAAAACAGGTCTTAGAAAGTCGGAGGAAGTTGTACATGTAAACCAGGGGTGTCCAAACTTTTTCCACTGAGGGCCGCACACTGAAACATCAAAGCAAGCGGCGGCCATTTTGGTTATTTTTATTTTAAAAAACAATTCAGTATATGTATAAAAAATATAAATTTTGGCCTCCACTCGGTTATGATACAGGGTTTTGGTAAAAAAAAATAATATAAAAAATGTGTCATTATTCAGTATTATTATTTTTATTATTATTCAAGTTTTAAATCTCTAGATCAACATTAGGGAAAAAATGGAAAAAAAACACAAAATATGCAATATTTTCACCCAAAAACTTTTTTAGGTGGAATATTTCAGATTATATAATAAATGGAGCCTTAATTTTGGATTTTAATTCATTACTATTTTTTTTTTGCAATTAAACTTAAACTCTAATCACACTAAAATAATTGGGGATCCGTAAGTGTCCTACTCATTAAAGTGTTAAAGAATAAATTATAAAATTGTTTTACTTTTAGCACAATAATTTCAAGATCAACTTCAGATATATCCGTCAATTTAAAGTTTTATTGTTGTTTATGTTTTGTTTGTTTTAGGCCCTTCTTTAAAAAAAAAAAAACTCCCTTTTTTTATATGACAAAACACAAAATATGCAATATTTTCACCCAATAAAACTTTTTTAGGTGGAATATTTCAGATTATATAATAATTGGAGCCTTAATTTTTAATTTTAATTCATTACTATTTTTTTAGCAATGAAACTTATAAACAAATCACACTAAAATAATTGGGGATCCGAAAGTGTCCTACTCATTAAAGTGTTAAAGAATAAAATATAAAATTGTTTTACTTTTAGCACAATAATCTCGAGGTCAACTTCAGATATATTCGTCAATTTTAAGTTTTATTGTTGTTTATGTTTTGTTTGTTTTAGGCCCTTCTTAAAAAAAAAGCTCAGTTTTTTTATATGACAAAACACAAAATATGCAATATTTTCACCCAATAACACTTTTTTAGGTGGAATATTTCAGATTATATAATAAATGGAGCCTTAATTTTGGATTTTAATTCATTACTATTTTTTTTTAGCAATCAAACTTAAACACTAATCACACTAAAATAATTGGGGATCCAAAAGTGTCCTACTCATTAAAGTGTTAAAGAATAAAATATAAAATTGTTTTACTTTTAGCACAATAATCTCGAGATCAACTCCAGATATATCCGTCAATTTAAAGTTTTATTGTTGTTTATGTTTTGTTTGTTTTAGGCCCTTCTTATAAAAAAAACAGCTCTGTTTTTTTATATGACAAAACACAAAATATGCAATATTTTCATCCAATAAAACTTTTTTAGGTGGAATATTTCAGATTATATAATAATTGGAGCCTTAACTTTGGATTTTAATTCATTACTATTTTTTTAGCAATGAAACTTAAAAACAAATCACACTAAAATAATTGGGGATCCGTAAGTGTCCTACTCATTAAAGTGTTAAAGAATAAATTATAAAATTGTTTTACTTTTAGCACAATAATTTCAAGATCAACTTCAGATATATCAGTCAATTTAAAGTTTTATTGTTGTTTATGTTTTGTTTGTTTTAGGCCCTTCTTAAAAAAAAAAAACAACTCCGTTTTTTTATATGACAAAACACAAAATATGCAATATTTTCACCCAATAAAACTTTTTTAGGTGGAATATTTCAGATTATATAATAAATGGAGCCTTAATTTTGGATTTTAATTCATTACTATTTTTTTAGCAATGAAACTTAAAAACAAATCACACTTAAATAATTGGGGATCCGTAAGTGTCCTACTCATTAAAGTGTTAAAGAATAAATTATAAAATTGTTTTACTTTTAGCACAATAATCTCGAGATCAACTTCAGATATATTCGTCAATTTTAAGTTTTATTGTTGTTTATGTTTTGTTTGTTTTAGGCCCTTCTTAAAAAAAACAGCTCAGTTTTTTATCTGGCAAAACACAAAATATGCAACATTTCCCCAAAGAATATCTCAAAGTGGAATATTTAATGTGACGTAATCGGAGCCTTGAATAGGTCAATAATTCAAAATGACATTGATTTTTATACATTATTATTTTTTAAAGAAAGAAACAGCCTGCATGGCAGCTTTGCAACAATTTCTTGTTACATTTCACCTGTTTGCTATTTTATACCACTTTTTATGTTTTTTATTTTTTTCAATTGTATTTTTAAAATGTGCCGTGGGGCCAGTAAAAAATAACCTGTGGGCCACACTTTGGACGAACTACGGTGAGTTCAAGGACCGCCAAAATTAATAGGGCAAAACGGCGCACACCAAACACTCGAATCAATAAAGCATGTTTAATATAAACAGTTTGCTTTATAACAATTAGGATGCTTTGTGTTTGTCCTCCTCCAGAAACCATATTTAAACAAAAAGTATGTTTTTTTTTCCCTCATCTTTTTTCATTTTCATATATTTTTGAAAAAGCTCCAGAGAGCCACTAGGGCGGCGCTAAAGAGCTGCATGCGGCTCCAGAGCCGCGGTTTGCCGACCCCCTGTCTACTTCCACTTATCCAACGTCGGGTCGCGGGGGCAGCAGCCTAAGCAGGGAAGCCCAGACTTCCCTCTCCCCAGCCACTTGGTCCAGCTCTTCCCGGGGGATCCCGAAGCGTTCCCAGGCCAGCCGGGAGACATTGTCTTCCCAACGTGTCCTGGGTCTTCCCCGTGGCCTCCTACCGGTTGGACGTGCCCTAAACACCTCCCTAGGGAGGCGTTTGGGTGTCATCCTGACCAGATGCCCAAACCACCTCATCTGGCTCCTCTCCATGTGGAGGAGCAGCGGCTTTACTTTGAGTTCCTCCTGGATGGCAGAGCTTCTCACCCTATCTCTAAGGGAGAGACCCACCACACGGCGGAGGAAACTCATTTGGGCCGCTTGTACCCTGATCTTATCCTTTCGGTCATGACCCAAAGCTCATGACCATAGGTGAGGATGGGAACGTAGATCAACCGGTAAATTGAGCGCTTTGCCTTCCGGCTCAGCTCCTTCTTCACCACAACGGATCGATACAGCGTCCGCATTACTGAAGACGCCGCACCGATCCGTGTGTCGATCTCACCATCCACTCTTCCCTCACTCGTGAACAAGACTCCTAGGTACTTGAACTCCTCCACTTGGGGCAGGGTCTCCTCCCCAACCCGGAGAGGGCATTCCACCCTTTTCCGGGCGAGAACCATGGACTCGGACTTGGAGGTGCTGATTCTCATTCCGGTCGCTTCACACTCGTTGGTATGCAGTAAAGGACAATGACTGAGAAGTGGCCAATAAGGGGAGACGCTGCAATAATCAATCAATCAATCAATCAATGTTTATTTATATAGCCCCAAATCACAAATGTCTCAAAGGACTGCACAAATCATTACGACTACAACATCCTCAGAAGAACCCACAAAAGGGCAAGAAAAACTCACACCCAGTGGGCAGGGAGAATTCACATCCAGTGGGACGCCAGTGACAATGCTGACTATGAGAAACCTTGGAGAGGACCTCAGATGTGGGCAAACCCCCCCCCCCCCCCCTCTAGGGGACCGAAAGCAATGGATGTCGAGCGGGTCTAACATGATACTGTGAAAGTTCAATCCATAGTGGCTCCAACACAGCCGCGAGAGTTCAGTTCAAAGCGGATCCAAGACAGCAGCGAGAGTCCCGTCCACAGGAAACCATCTCAAGCGGATCAGCAGCGTGGAGATGTCCCCAACCGATACAGGTGAGCGGTCCATCCTGGGTCTCGACTCTGGACAGCCAGTACTTCATCCATGGTCATCGGACCGGACCCCCTCCACAAAGGAGGGGGGGACATAGGAGAAAAAAGAAAAGAAGCGGCAGATCAACTGGTCTAAAAAGGAGGTCTATTTAAAGGCTAGAGTATACAGATGAGTTTTAAGGTGAGACTTAAATGCTTCTACTGAGGTAGCATCTCGAACTGTTACCGGGAGGGCATTCCAGAGTACTGGAGCCCGAACGGAAAACGCTCTATAGCCCGCAGACTTTTTTGGGCTCTAGGAATCACTAATAAGCCGGAGTCTTTTGAAGGCAGATTTCTTGCCGGGACATATGGTACAATACAATCGGCAAGATAGGATGGAGCTAGACCGTGTAGTATTTTATACGTAAGTAGTAAAACCTTAAAGTCACATCTTAAGTGCACAGGAAGCCAGTGCAGGTGAGCCAGTATAGGTATATATGTATGTATATATGTATATAAAGGTATATATGTATAGGTATATATGTATATAAAGGTATATACAGTATAGGTATATATGTATATAAAGGTATATACAGTATAGGTATATATATGTATGTATATATGTATATAAAGGTATATACAGTACAGGTATATATGTATGTATATATGTATATAAAGGTATATACAGTATAGGCGTAATATGATCAAACTTTCTTGTTCTTGTCAAAAGTCTAGCAGCCGCATTTTGTACCAACTGTAATCTTTTAATGCTAGACATGGGGAGACCCGAAAATAATACGTTACAGTAGTCGAGACGAGACGTAACAAACACATGGATAATAAGAAACAACACACACTGTAAAGAGGAATGACACACACACACACAGTGTAAAGAGGAATGACACACACACACACACACACACACACACACACACACACACACACACACACACACACACTGTAAAGAGGAATGACACACACACACACACACACACACACACACACACACACACACATACAAGCTACTAAAAGCGCCTCAAGGACTCAATCGACCGTGTCAAAGCAATATCGGTGTCTCAAGTGCATGCGGGGGGAAATAAAGCAGTCTTGGAGACGGTTACAAAAATGACAAGCATAAGAATCACTCGGTGGCTTGTAAATAAAAAGCCGTTTTACCTGTTATCTTAAAACGGGGATGCACTGTCGGACACTTTGCGATGTGTAGTGAACAAGTAAGGCTATGTCTACACCAGGGGTCTCAAACCTGGTGCCCGCGGGCACCAGGTCGCCCGTAAGGACCAGATGAGTCGCCCACTGGCCTGTTCTAAAAATAGCTCAAATAGCAGCACTTACCAGTGAGCTGCTTCTATTTTTTAAATTGTATTTATTTACTAGCAAAATGGTCTCGCTTTGCTCAACATTTTTAATCCTAAGAGAGACAAAACTCAAATAGAATTTGAAAATACAAGAAAATATTCTAAAGACTTGGTCTTCACTTGTATAGCTCGGTTGGTAGAGTGGCCATGCCAGCAACTTGAGGGTTGCAGGTTCGATTCCCGCTTCCACCATCCTAGTCACTGCCGTTGTGTCCTTGGGCAAGACACTTTACCCACCTGCTCCCAGTGCCACCCACACTGGTTTAAATGTAACTTAGATATTGGGTTTCACTATGTAAAGTGCTTTGAGTCACTAGAGAAAAGCGCTATATAAATATAATTCACTTCACTTGTTTAAATAAATTCTTTTTTTTTTTTACTTTGCTTCTTATAACTTTCAGAAAGACAATTTTAGAGAAAAAATACAACCTTAAAAATGATTTTAGGGATTTTTAAACACATATACCTTTTTACCTTTTAATTTCCTTCCTCTTTTTTCCTGAGAATTTAAATCAATGTTCAAGTACATTTATTTATTTTATTGGAAAGAATAATAAATACATTAATTCTTCATTTTAGCTTCTGTTTTTTAAACGAAGAATATTTGTGAAATATTTGTTCAAACTTATGATTAAAATTAAAAAAAATATTCGGGCAAGTCTAGAAAATCTGTAGAATCAAATTTAAATCTTATTTCAAAGTCTTTTGAATTTGTTTTAAAATTTTTGTTCTGGAAAATGTAGAAGAAATAATGATTTGTCTTTGTTAGAAATATAGCTTGGTCCAATTTGTTATATATTCTAACAAAGTGCAGATTGGATTTTAACCTATTTAAACATGTCATCAAAATTATATATTTATTGTGAGAAATCATTAAGATGATCAGTGTTTCCACAAAGATAAATATCATTAATTATTAATAATAACATAGTTAAAGGTAAATTGAGCCAATTGGCTATTTCTGGCAATTTATTTAAGTGTGTATCAAACTGGTAGCCCTTGGCATTAATCAGTACCCAAGAAGAAGCTCTTGCTTTCAAAAAGGTTGGTCTACACAACCTTTTTGGCTGAGAGAGCCATTAAAGCCAAATATTTCAAAATGTATTTCCGTGAGAGCCATATCCTATTTTTTAACACTGAATACAACTAAATGTGTGCATTTTTAAGTAAGACCAACATTTTTAGAGTATAATAAGTCTCTTATTCTTTTTAATAACATTGTTATTCTGAAGCTAACCAATAATAAATCAAATGTCATGTCTGTTGATCATGTTTTTGTTTGGCCATGTGCTGTTTGTCCTTTGGACTCTTTAAGTTCCTGTTTTTTTTACACTCCCTTGTCTGGTTTCCTTGGTTACTCATTTGTCCACCTGTCTCTGGTGGACAAAAAGCCCGCTCACCTCCTTCTCGAGCACTAATCAGAGGCAGTATTTAAGCTCGTCTTTGCCAGTCAGTCGCCCTGTGCTGACTTGTTTCATGCCTTGCCATAGTTTCGTGCTTCATGCCATGCCAGGTAAGTTTTGTTTGATTTATGTTCTTAGTCTGTTTATGCGTTAGCTTTGTTCCTTAGCCCAAGTTGTGCCTCCGCTGTGAACAATTTTTGTTTGTATCTTTTTTAAGTTAAACTTAAATCATGTTTTTACCTAAATGCCAGGTCCCGAGTAGTCCGTCTGCCTTCCTGGGAGAACGACCCCACAGCAAGCTGCAACCCCCCCATCGTGACATAAAATACTTCTTACCATTAATGCGACTTCTTGAACAGGTGCGGTAGTAAACGGATGGATGGATATAAATGCATGAGAATGTTTTATATTTTGCACGTTATTTTTAGCACTGTGATTACCAGCGAAATTATTCATAATCATCGCGTTAAGCAATGTCAGCTAAGATTTATCTGAGAGCAAGATGCAATCATCAAAAGAGCCACATCTGGTTCTAGAGCCATAGGTTCCCTACACCTGCCTTAAAGGAATAATTATTCAGCCTAAGCCCCGTTTCAGCCACACTAAACTATCATTTAAGGTCCACCTCATTGGATAATTTTTCACACGGGTAAGAAACACCAACTCTTGTATGGACTCTGAGTTCGGAGAGGAAGTGACGGCACACTGAACGCGCCACAGCCAGCTTCGTAATGAAGCGGTTTGGTAACTCGGAGCTAACCACTGGAAATATGGAGAAGAGTCACCCAGACTTGGCCGTGTTTGTCCTTCTTCTACATGTACAGACTCTTGTGGAAATCACACATCAATACCTGAAGAGAAAGCCATTGCAGCTATTTGGGATACAACACTTCTCAGACGGCAAGAGAACTTTCCAATGTCCAGGTTTAGCTGTGATTCTACTTACCGAAAAACTTTGTCCATTTGTCGAAGGAGAGTCAACGAGAATGCGGGCCCCCGTGGATGTGATAAAGAAAGGTAAGCATGTGCTTTGTATTACCTGGCCGTCGAGGGAAGACTACAAAAAAAACGCCAAATTATTTTGAACTGGCAAAGCAGACTGTATCAGGTATTGTCCGCCATGTATGTCGCGGACTCAACATCCAGGTCCAGAGTGTATAAAGTCACTAAAAAGGAATGGACAATGAAGATGAAGGTAAAAGAGTGAGGAGTGTCCTGATCACATATCTAGATCCCAAGATTGATTGATGTAAAATGTTCTTTATCACATTGTTTACTTTCACGTCTCCAATAAACCCCTTTTGGATTAGTCACACTCCATTCTCTTGTTTAGTATGTGGGTGTGTCTATATATATATATATATATATATATATATATATATATATATATATATCCATCCATCCATCCATTTTCTACCGCTTATTCCCTTTCGGGGTCGCGGGGGGCGCTGGCGCCTATCTCAGCTACAATCGGGCGGAAGGCGGGGTACACCCTGGACAAGTCGCCACCTCATCGCAGGGCCAACACAGATAGACAGACAACACTCACACTCACATTCACACATATATATATATATATATATATATATATATATATATAGTAAAATATAGAGCAACATTACCCCCTTGTGGAACTGTGCCGTCACAACTCCCCCTGTATACATAAGAAGATCCCTAGATTGATTGTTGTAAAATGCTGTTTGTCATATTGTTTACTTTCACGTGTCCAATAAACCCCTTTTGGATTAGTCACACTCCGTTCTCTTGTTTAGTATGTGTGTGTGTCTATATATATATGGGCTTCACGGTGGGAGAGGGGTTAGTGCGTCTGCCTCACAATACGAAGGTCCTGCAGTCCTGGGTTCAAATCCAGCCTCGGGATCTTTCTGTGTGGAGTTTGCATGTTCTCCCCGTGAATGCGTGGGTTCCCTCCGGGTACTCCGGCTTCCTCCCACTTCCAAAGACATGCACCTGGGGATAGGCCCCTCCCACCTCCAAAGACATGCACCTGGGGATAGGTTGATTGGCAACACTAAATTGGCCCTAGTGTGTGAATGTGAGTGTGAATGTTGTCTGTCTATCTGTGTTGGCCCTGTGATGAGGTGGCGACTTGTCCAGGGTGTACCCTGCCTTCCGCCCGATTGTAGCTGAGATAGGCGCCAGCGCCCCCCGCGACCCCAAAAAAGGGAATAAGCGGTAGAAAATGGATGGATATATATATATATATAGTAAAATATAGAGCAACATTACCCCCTTGTGGAACTGTGCCGTCACAACTCCCCCCTGTACAAGATCCTTAGATTGATTGTTGTAAAATGCTGTTTGTCATATTGTTTACTTTCACGTGTCCAATAAAGATTTGATTAATGCATGATGTCTCAGGTGTGATTCACTACCATAGGGCCCCACAGCACACTGGATTCCAGGTCATTGAAATACCACAACACTGGATATTGTTCAGTTAAGATACATTTAAGAACTTGCACACAAAGCAACTATGGAGGTGACTATGAGGTGCGCATTTTCCACACATGCGTACTAGGTCGGGTGGACAAGGATAAGGTTAGGTGGGATTTACCCTGGATAACCTTAGTCGGCTTAGTGTAGAAGGGGCCTAAGGCTCAGGGGCGCTCAAACCTCTGCTAAGGATCCGCACAGAATTAGACAGAAGGAAGCCACCTTGTTCACATGCCAGAATGTTTACAAGTAAATTCACTGGGAAATTGAAGAAAATAGTTTTATCCAGGAAAGCTTGTTTCCATAGGCACCATAAACTGTTAATAATGTTTGGACAAAAGTGTATATTATATATACTATTATATGTATTGCATTTATACAGGTGTGTGTGTGTGTGTGTGTGATGGATATGTGTGTATTTTGGGTATATGCATGTGTATATGTATGTGATTGTGTGTGTATGTGTATATGTATATATATGTATATATATATGTATATATGTATATATATGTATATATATAAATTGTATATATGTGTGTGTATATATGTGTGTGTGTATATGTGTGTGTACATATGTATATATGTAAGTGTGTGTGAATTTAAATGTATTATGTATAGACAATATATAGCAGCAACCACTGAATTGAATTATCCATCCATCCATCTTCTTCCGCTTATCCGAGGTCGGGTCGCGGGGGCAACAACCTAAGCAGGGAAACCCAGACTTCCCTCCCACCAGCCACTTCGTCTAGCTCTTCCCGGGGGATCCCGAGGCGTTCCCAGGCCAGCCGGGAATTGAATTATATTATATACATTATTGTATTATATATTGTATATATATATATAGTATATGTATAGGGGTGGGACCTAATAAGTTTACTTCTTCCCACTCCCTTTTGAGCCAATCTTGACATCTACAAAAGATTAGGCACATGTAATGTTTTCAATGAAGTTGTAAAAATAATGTATCTATATATTTCTTTTGTATTTTATGTCATTCTCTTGTTTTGTTTGCATGGCTCAAAATAAACCCATTCATTCATTCATTCATTCAAAGTTATCAAAGGTGAGGAATCACCACCGCCTTTCCATTGTCTTGCCTTTCAGGGAAATGTCTTGCAAATCCTGGCACCCTTTCCAAAAAGTCCCCAGAAGACTTTCTTCTCCCTACAAAACACTTGAAAGTTGTGTCATTATTGTCAATAACACACCAGGTCATGGAGACGGTGGCGCTGACCTCCAGCTCCTCGCCCGGGAAAGACAAACTGTCAACTGAAGTGGAGATGTTTGCCCCGGTGCATACGTGTTGCTAAGAGAAAGAATCGATCAAACAATAACTGCAAAGGTGGGCAATGGAAGTGAGAGAAAAGGATCCGAGCCGAGGATGTCGTTGTGGCTTGTGCAGCCCTTTGAGACACTCGTGATTTAGGGCTGTATAAATAAACATTCATTGACTGATTGACTGATTGAGAAGTCGTTTTTTTGCGATGAACTATTGACTAAAACACATAATTTAACTAGTGGCGTTAACATACTAGTAAACACAGCAACACCTTGGTTTTGTCATTAACTCGTCCCAAATAGTTAGTCAAACACCAAATTTTCGAGAACAAATCATCCATCCATCTTTCTCCGCTTATCAGAGGTCTCCCAGCCACTTGGTCCAGCTCTTCCCGGGGGATCCCGAGGCGTTCCCAGGCCAGCCAGGAGACATAGTCTTCCCAACGTGTCCTGGGTCTTCCCCGTGGCCTCCTACCAGTCGGACGTACCCCTAAACACCTCCCTAGGGAGGCGTTCGGGTGGCATCCTGACCAGATGCCCGAACCACCTCATCTGGCTCCTCTCCATGTGGAGGAGCAGCGGCTTTACTTTGAGTTCCTCCCGGATGGCAGAGCTTCTCACCCTATCTCTAAGGGAGAGACCCGCCACCCGGTGGAGGAAACTCATTTGGGCCGCTTGTACCCGTGATCTTATCCTTTCGGTCATGACCCAAAGCTCATGGCCATTGATCGACCGGTAAATTGAGAGCTTTTCCTTCCAGCTCAGCTCCTTCTTCACCACAACGGATCGATACAACGTCCACATTACTGAAGACGCCGCACCGATCCGCCTGTCGATCTCACGATCCACTCTTCCCTCACTCATGAACAAGACTCAGAGGTACTTGAACTCCTCCACTTGGGGCAGGGTCTCCTCCCCAACCAGGAGATGGCACTCGACCCTTTTCCGGGTGAGAACCATGGACTCGGACTTGGAGGTGCTGATTCTCATCCCAGTCATTTCACACTCAGTTGCGAATTTATCCAGTGAGAGCTGAAGATCCCGGCCAGATGAAGCCATCAGGACCACATCATCTGCAAAAGAGTTAGGGGTTAGGGTTATAATAATCATGTCAATTCATTTATGCCGTTCAAGACACCCAAAAATATTAACAAAAATGTCATGTTTTTACTCGAGCGAGTCACAGTGATTTATGTCTCAAGCAAGCAGCTCTTTGATTTTGAGACGAAATCATTATGATGATGATGGAGTTTATTCCCTTTCCCCTTTCTTCCTCTTTAATAACCCTTCAAGATGAAAAGAGATATTATTTCTTGGCCCCGACAGAGAAGAAGCTTCTTAAAGTCTCCAAGGCACATTTCCCTCTACTCATACTTGCCAAATATTATGAAGAGCAGGAGATTAGTGAGGGCTTTAAGGAGGATGGGCTCAGGACTATTTAGCTGGATTTCAATATGCAAAAACCTGCATAAGGTTTTATAATCTCCTGTATTTCCTTGGCACCATGCAACAGTATTTTGTAGACTTGAGCAATTTTAAGAAGCTCAGTTGCAGCGAAAATGGTGCCATTAAAAATAATTCATGCTCAATTTGATTGACAGCGTCAGTCAGGTAGAAATAAACATCCTGTCTGAAGTCTTAGGCCGCAATTATTTGAATTGTTTCAATTTATGTTTTTCCTGCTGCTGCTGTGGCTTAGTGGTTAGCACGCTTGCCTCGCAGTCGGGAGATCAATTTGAATCTCCACTCGGCGCTCACGTGGATGTTCTCCCCAAAGTCACTAACGATGTGACAGGTGAGTCGTCAAGAGTACGTGGACAAGACCGAGACAGGTGAGTCGTCATGAGTACGTGGACAAGACCGAGACAGGTGAGTCGTCATGAGTACGTGGACAAGACCGAGACAGGTGAGTCCTCATGAGTACGTGGACAAGACCGAGACAGGTGAGTCGTCATGAGTACGTGGACAAGACCGAGACAGGTGAGTCGTCATGAGTACGTGGACAAGACCGAGACAGGTGAGTCGTCATGAGTACGTGGACAAGACCGAGACAGGTGAGTCGTCATGAGTACGTGGACAAGACCGAGACAGGTGAGTCGTCATGAGTACGTGGACAAGACCGAGACGGGTGAGTCGTCATGAGTACGTGGACAAGACCGAGACGGGTGAGTCGTCATGAGTACGTAGACAAGACCGAGACAGGTGAGTCGTCATGAGTACGTGGACAAGACCGAGACAGGTGAGTCGTCATGAGTACGTGGACAAGACCGAGACAGGTGAGTCGTCACGAGTACGTGGACAAGACCGAGACAGGTGAGTCGTCATGAGTACGTGGACAAGACCGAGACAGGTGAGTCGTCATGAGTACGTGGACAAGACCGAGACAGGTGAGTCGTCATGAGTACGTGGACAAGACCGAGACAGGTGAGTCGTCATGAGTACGTGGACAAGACCGAGACAGGTGAGTCGTCATGAGTACGTGGACAAGACCGAGACAGGTGAGTCGTCATGAGTACGTGGACAAGACCGAGACAGGTGAGTCGTCATGAGTACGTGGACAAGACCGAGACAGGTGAGTCGTCATGAGTACGTGGACAAGACCGAGACAGGTGAGTCGTCATGAGTACGTGGACAAGACCGAGACAGGTGAGTCGTCATGAGTAACTAATTACAAACCCTGTTTCCATATGAGTTGGGAAATTGTGTTAGATGTAAATATAAACAGAATACAATGATTTGCAAATCATTTTCAAGCCATATTCAGTTGAATATGCTACAAAGACAACATATTTCATGTTCAAACTCATAAACTTTTTTTTTGTTGTAAATAATCATTAACTTTAGAATTTGATGCCAGCAACACGTGACAAAGAAGTTGGGAAAGGTGGCAATAAATACTGATAAAGTTGAGGAATGCTCATCAAACACTTATTTGGAACATCCCACAGGTGTGCAGGCTAATTGGGAACAGGTGGGTGCCATGATTGGCTATAAAAACAGCTTCCCAAAAAATGCTCAGTCTTTCACAAGAAAGGATGGGGCGAGGTACACCCCTTTGTCCACAACTGCGTGAGCAAATAGTCAAACAGTTTAAGAACAACCTTTCTCAAAGTGACATTGCAAGAAATTTAGGGATTTCAACATCTACGCTCCATAATATCATCAAAAGGTTCAGAGAATCTGGAGAAATCACTCCACGTAAGCAGCATGGCCGGAAACCAACATTGAATGACCGTGACCTTCCATCCCTCAGACGGCACTGTATATAAAAACCGACATCAATCTCTAAAGGATATCACCACATGGGCTCAGGAACACTTCAGAAAACCACTGTCACCAAATCCAGTTTGTCGCTGCAGTGCAAGTTAAAGCTGTATTATGCAAAGAGAAAGCCATTTATCAACAACATCCAGAAACGCCGCCAGCTTCTCTGGGCCCGAGAACATCTAAGATGGACTGATGCAAAGTGGAAAAGTGTTCTGTGGTCTGACGAGTCTACATTTCAAATTGTTTTTGGAAATATTCGGACCAAAGGGGAAGCGAACCATCCAGACTGTTATCGACGCAAAGTGTAAAAGCCAGCATGTGTGATGGTATGGGGGTGCATTAGTGCCCAAGGCATGGGTAACTTACACATCTGTGAAGGCACCATTAATGCTGAAAGGTACATACAGGTTTTGGAGCAACATATGCTGCCCTCTAAACGCCGTCTTTTTCATGGACGCCCCTGCTTATTTCAGCAAGACAATGCCAAGCCACGTCATACAACAGCGTGGTTTCGTAAAAAAAGAGTGCGGGTACTTTCCTGGCCCGCCTGCAGTCCAGACCTGTCTCCCGTGGAAAATGTGTGGCGCATTATGAAGCGTAAAATAGGACAGCGGAGACCCCGGACTGTTGAAGGACTGAAGCTCTACATAAAACAAGAATGGGAAAGAATTCCACTTTCAAAGCTTCAACAATTAGTTTCCTCAGTTCCCAAACGTTTATTGAGTGTTGTTAAAAGAAAAGGTGATGTAACACAGTGGTGAACATGCCCTTTCCCAACTACTTTGGCACCTGTTACAGCCATGAAATTCTAAGTTAGTAATTATTTCCCCCAAAAAATATATAGTTTATGATTTTGACCATCAAATATGTTGTCTTTGTAGCATATTCAACTGAATATGGCTTGAAAAGGATTTGCAAATCATTGTATTCTGTTTATATTTACATCTAACACAATTTCCAACTCATATGGAAACAGGGTTTGTAGTTCAAGACTTGCAGTCATTCACTACACATCATGATTGCAGCTGCAGCTTTCATCTTAAATTTCCAAAATAATGATTTGGGAATGTCCGGCGGGTCGGATTAAAGCAATTAACGGGCCCCGCCTGTGGCCCCCCGGGGCTTTAATTTGCCCAGGTCTGCTCACCAGTAAACATGGTTTCCATTTGCTTCCAAAAGAATATGTAAATCCTGTAGCTGAGTACTCTGCCTCTCTTTTGCAAAGCAAATGCCGTCAGCCAAGTGATCAATGTTCTCTTCCTCCAACTTCATATCAGCACATCTGCTGCAGGATTCCCGGTGCTTGAGGCGGGTCACTTGGCTCAGGTAAATATGCAGTCCCTCCACGCAGACAGTTCCTGGAACACCTCAACATGACCACTTGCATTAATCTTTCTTTTTTTTGTTTGTTTTTTCTTGAACTATTTACTCATGTTCAGGGTCATCAGAGTCTGGCCGCAGCAACACTCCCACGGACATCTGTCGCCATCACAGAATGCCAAAGTAACACGTGTCCGAGGGTAAGCGGTCCTAGCAAACACTGTGAGGTCACATCGGCCCCTTCAATTTCATTCAAATCCATCCATCTTCTTCCGCTTATCCGAGGTCGGGTCGCGGGGGCGGCAGCCTAAGCAGAGAAGCCCAGACTTCATACTTGCCAACCTTGAGACCTCCGATTTCGGGAGGTGGGGGGGTAGGGGGCGTGGTTAAGAGGGGTGGCGTATAATTCACCAACTCGAGTATTTCATATATATATATATATATATATATGAAATACTCGAATTGAATGACCGTGACCTTCCATCTCTCAGACGGCATTGTATCAAAAACCGACATCAATCTCTAAAGGATATCACCACATGGGCTCAGGAACACTTCAGAAAACCACTATCACGAAATACAGTTGGTCGCTACATCCGTACGTGCAAGTTAAAGCTCTACTATGCAAAGCGAAAGCCATTTATCAACAACATCCAGAAACGTCGCCAGCTTCTCTGGGCCCGAGAACATCTAAGATGGACTGATGCAAAGTGGAAAAGTGTTTTTTTGGTCTGACGAGTCTACATTTCAAATTGTTTTTGGAAATATTCGACATCGTGTCATCCAGACCATGGAAGTTACGCAAAGTTTAAAACCCATATATATATATGAAATACATGACTTTAAGTGAATTCTAGCTATATATATTTATTTTATCATCTATATAAATAAAATAAATAGTTGAATTTCAGACAGCACCTATCAAATACACAGTAATAAAAACACAGTTGTTCTACTAACTGTACTGTGCTTGCTGGTTACTAAAAAAAACAACAACACTTACCTTTCACTATTTGAGTAACCTTTGTTCTGCTATTTGCGTATTGGCGAGCGATCTCCGAATCCGAAATCCAAATCACGGATTTGTTGTAGACATCAGCAAATGAGAAAGGGATGTTACTTCCAGCTATCATTTGTGAATTATATATTTTATATAGCGCTTTTCTCTAGTGACTCAAAGCGCTTTACATAGTGAAACCCAATATCTAAGTTACATTTAAACCAGTGTGGGTGGCACTGGGAGCAGGTGGGTAAAGTGTCTTGCCCAAGGACACAACGGCAGTGACTAGGATGGCGGAAGCGGGAATCGAACCTGCAACCTTCAAGTTGCTGGCACGGCCGCTCTACCAACCGAGCTATACCGCCCCCTCATATAGCCATCTTTGTCTCAGCATAAGATACACCATCGGGTCTCCATTTTGCAGGATGGGCCATAATACTGGGTTGAAAACGATGCTGCGCTGCGGACGCTTTGTGCTTCGCTGACCGTTCATGGCTGAATATATCCGTTCGGCCGCCGTGTTCAATGGAGAAGTCTGTTCTACAAAATGTCCAGGCAACATACCCCTTCTCCTTCCAACTCTTCTGGATAAACTGAAATTTTGTTTCCAATCGTTCTGGAACTTGCAAGCGTATTTCTTCATTTTGCTCGTCGAAGGTGTAATATATTGGGTTGGAGTCAATAACCGGGCGACGTGATGAAGTTACGTCTCTTTACTGTGGGCTTCGGAACAACAGCATCCCTAATGCATGTTCCTTGACTGCACTTAAATGTAGAATATATTTACATTCTATTCTATGTACAGTAGATGGCAGTATTGTCCTATTTAAGAGGGTCACAACATTGAGTCATGTTCCCATGGAGCTGGAGTGGGCGTGGCCTCCAGCACCGTCTGAATTTCGGGAGATTTTTGGGAGAAAATTTGTCCCGGGAGGTTTTCGGGAGAGGCGCTGAATTTCGGGAGTCTCCCGGAAAATCCGGGAGGGTTGGCAAGTATGCCAGACTTCCCTCTCCCCAGCCACTTGGTCCAGCTCCTCCCGGGGGATCCCGAGCCGTTCCCAGGCCAGCCGGGAGACATAGTCTTGCCAACGTGTCCTGGGTCTTCCCCGTGGCCTCCTACAGGTCGGACGTGCCCGAAACACCTCCCTAGCATCCTGACCAGATGCCCGAACCACCTTATCTGGCTCCTCTCCATGTGGAGGAGCAGCGGCTTACTTGAGCTCCTCAATCAATGTTGATTTATATAGCCGTAAATCACAAGTGTCTCAAAGGGCTGCACAAACATCCTCGGTAGAGCCCACATAAGGGCAAGGAAAAACTCACCCCAATGGGACGTCGGGGACAGTGACAATGATGACGATGAGAAACCTTGGAGAGGACTGCATATGTGAGCAACCCCCATCAGCAATGGATGTCGAGCGGGTCTAACATGATCTTGTGAAAGTCCAGTCCATAGTGGATCCAACATAACGGTGAGAGTCCAGTCCAAAGTGGATCCAATATAGTAGCGAGAGTCCCGTCCATAGTGGAGTCAGCAGGAAACCATCCCAAGCGGAGGCGGATCAGCTCCGCAGAGATGTCCCCAACCGATACACAGGCGAGCGGTCCATCCTTGGTCCCGACTCTGGACGAGCTGTCCATCCTGGTTCCCGACTCTGGACAGCCAGTACTTTATCCATGGCCACCGGACCCGTGTCCCCCCCGCCCAACCCTTCCATAAGGGAAAGGGGGGCAGAGGAGAAGAAGAAGAAAAGAAACGGCAGATCAACTGGTCTAAAAAGGGGGTCTATTTAGAGTATACAAATGAGTTTTAAGATGAGACTTAAATGCTTCTACTCACCCTTTCTCTAAGGGAGAACCCCACCACCTGGCACAGGAAGCTCATTTGGGCCGCTTGTACCCGGGATCTTGTCGTGTGCCATGTTTTTTGGTCACGTTCTGTTTGGTTTTGGACTCATTGTGCACTCTTGTTTGTTTTTGTCACCATGACAACTCATTAGTCATGTCACGCACCTGATTCACTTGGACTCATGCACCCGTTAATCAACACAGCGCTATTCAAGCCTGCAGTTGCCAGGCAGCCAGCCTGGCGACACCACCCTCTACGCACCCTTGTTATCCACGCCGATGATCCATGCTCCTTTCTCGTTCCAAGTAAATTTTCCTTATTCATGCCATAGTTTGCGGGCAACCCCCATCAGGGGACCGAAAGCAATGGATGTCGAGCGGGTCTAACATGATATTGTGAAATATAGCTCGGTTGGTAGAGTGGCCGTGTCAGCAACTTGAGGGTTGCAGGTTCGATTCCCGCTTCCGCCATCCTAGTCACTGCTGTTGTGTCCTTGGGCAAGACACTTTACCCACCTGCTCCCAGTGCCACCCACACTGGTTTAAAAATGTAACTTAGACATTGGGTTTCACTATGTAAAGCGCTTTGAGTCACTAGAGAAAAGCGCTATATAAATATAATTCACAAAAATAATTCACTTGTTTTATGTCCATAGTTTACCTTGTAGTAATAGTTTTGTTTTCATTGCCAAGTTTTGAACCTCTGCCTTTTGTTTGTTCCTGCGTTAAGTTTGTTTCCCACCTTGTGCGCGCCCTTTTGTTTGGTACTTTTTGAGTGATTAATTAAAAGATGTCAGTATCTTTACGCCATGTCCGGTCCAATCGATTTGCACCACGGGAAAACAAACCGCACCAAAGTCCCAGTCATGACCAAGTGAGGATGGGAAGGTAGAACGGTAAATCCAGAGCTTTGCCTTCCGGCTCAGCTCCTTTTCACCACAACGGATCAATACAGCGTCCACATTACTGAAGACACCGCCTGTCGATCTCACCATCCACTCCTCCCTGACTTGTGAACAAGACTCCAAGGTACTTGATCTCCTCCCCAACCCAGAGTTGGATTATTATTCAGGCATATAAATGAAATCCAAGGCCCGATCGAGTTTGATCATGTTTGATGTTTAGTCCTTTCACACACAATGCACTTAACCGTCTGTCCTTTCCTATAAACATCTCTCCCTCCATCCACATGTACATATCTTGTAGACAACACCTCCCTAAGGGTCTAAACCCAGAATGTCAGAGAAGCCGCCAGGTAAACAGTCCCAGGAGCGTGTAGACAGTGGGCGATAAAAACCTAAAAAGGTCAAACACCACAAATGTCGAGACAGCTCAAATTAACACAAGTTCTACGATCCGGACTGGATTGTTATTCTGGAGCAACATTGTACTGAGAGACCGTTGTTGTTGTCCTTGTTGTTGTTATTAGGGACCGATGTTCCTTTAGGACAGAGGACCCTATTGAATTTCTAAGGTTTTATTATTATTATTATTCTTTATTATTATTACGCCGCCTCTTTGAGCTGTAATTTGACCCCCTTAACATGCTTCAAAACTCACCAAATTTGAGACACACATCAGGACTGGCAAAAATTGCAAACTAATCAAAAAAACTTAAAATTGCGCTCCTGCGCCCCCTAGGAAAAAACACAGACAAAACTGCGTGTAACTTCCGTTAGGAATGTCGTAGAGACATGAAACAACAACCTTTATGTAGGTCTCACTTAGACCTAGATTTCATACGCTGACCTTCTTCAGGAAAAACTAACAGGAAGTTGGCAAAAACCCCTTCAAAACAAAAGTTTCATAAAAAATGGCATTTTTACCTCTTCGAGCTGTAATTTGACCCCCTTAAAATGCTTCAAAACTCACCAAACTCGACACACATCAGGACTGGTGAAAATTGCGATCTTAATCAAAAAACCAAGCCCCAAAACTCAAATTTGCGGTCCAGCGCCCCCTCGGAAAAAACACAGACAAAACTGCTTGTAACTTCCGTTAGGAATGTCGTAGAGACATGAAAGAAAAAACCTTTATGTAGGTCTCACTTAGACCTAGATTTCATACACTGACCTTCTTCAGGAAAAACTAACAGGAAGTTGGCAAAAATCCCTTCAAAACAAAAGTTTCATAAAAAATGGCATTTTTACCTCTTCGAGCTGTAATTTGACCCCCTTAAAATGCTTCAAAACTCACCAAACTCGACACACACGTCAGGATTGGTGAAAATTGTGATCTAAAAAACCAAACCCCAAAACTCAAAATTGCGCTCCAGCGCCCCCTAGGAAAAAACACAGACAAAACTGCTTTAACTTCCGTTAGGAATGTCCTAGAGACATGAAACAAAAAACCTTTATGTAGGTCTCACTTAGACCTAGATTTCATACACTGACCTTCTTCAGGAAAAACTAACAGGAAGTTGGCAAAAACCCCTTCAAAACAAAAGTTTCATAAAAAATGGCATTTTTACCTCGAGCTGTAATTTGACCCCCTTGAAATGCTTCAAAACTCACCAAACTCGACACACACATCAGGATTGGTGAAAATTGCTATCTAATCAAAAAAACAAACCCCAAAACTCAAAATTGCGCTCCTGCGCCCCCTAGGAAAAAACACAGACAAAACTGCTTGTAACTTCCGTTAAGAATGTCGTAGAGACATGAAACAAAAAACCTCTATGTGGGTCTAACTTAGACCAAGATTTCATACACTGACGTCCTTCAGGAAAAACTAACAGGAAGTTGGCAAAAACCCCTTCAAAACAAAAGTTTCATAAAAAATGGCATTTTTGGCTCTTTGAGCTGTAATTTGACCCCCTTAAAATGCTTCAAAACTCACCAAACTCGACACACACATCAGGATTGGTGAAAATTGCGATCTTAATCAAAAAACCAAACCCCAAAACTCAAATTTGCGCTCCAGCGCCCCCTAGGAAAAAGCACAGACAAAACTGCTTGTAACTTCCGTTAGGAATGTCGTAGAGACATGAAACCAAAACCTTTATGTGGGTCTGACTTAGACCTAGATTTCATACACTGACCTCCTTCAGGAAAAACTAACAGGAAGTTGGCAAAAACCCCTTCAAAACAAAAGTTTCATAAAAAATGGCATTTTTACCTCGAGCTGTAATTTGACCCCCTTAAAATGCTTCAAAACTCACCAAACTCGGCACACACATCAGGATTGGTGAAAATTGCTATCTAATTAAAAAACCAAACCCCAAAACTCAAATTTGCGCTTTAGCACCCCTTGGAACAGTAAGAAAGCCACTTGAAGATAGTCTGTAAAATATAATTATGCCAAAGGTTGTCCAAAGAACCACAATGACATGTTATGTAGGCCACAAGGAAGTGATTTAAAGTAACACAAGATCATGCTTTTTAAGTGACCACTTTTTAATAATCATCTAGTGCCATCTGGTGGTCATAGTGGAAAATGCACTCACTGGACACACTTCATTAACTACATCATTGAATGTTGATACATTTGTTTAATGTCAATTGTCCTAGCTATGGTTTTTATCAACAAGTGGACAATATAAAGATGTATTAAATGTTTTCGTCCCACCGGCATAAACTGAAAATTATATTAATGCACTTTTTTCAAGACATTCTTCCTTCCTTGGCCAGTACTTCTCTCCATTTTTCACATAGAGACACGCAAATTATTGTTAACTTCACAGGCAGAGGTAGAAAGACAAAACTTTATTTAAAATGTGGACCCAATTTCAGACGTGTTTGAGTCATGTATATCGGGAAAAAAAAAAGAAGAAGCAGATTTCCTTTGTTCCTTCTGCAAATAATTATTCAAAGCTCATGTTAGACAAGACACGTTGTCTCACTTAAGCCACAGCTTCATGTTGTAATAATGAACACATGAGTGATAACCCGTCACAAGTATAGTGAATATTTAAAGGGGAGGCAAAAATTCTCCTTGTCGAGGGTCAAGTCAGTGCTTGTTTGCTATTGTTTCTTCCAAAATAGTATTTAATGTGTGGTGACTTACGTGGTGGCAGTGCGGGGCACGCACAAAAACTAAATTGTCCAAGGCCGAAGAATTGCGTCATCGCGGAAACAGACTTCTTATTTACAAGCTACTGTGGATTAGACTCGGTGCTGCTGAGCCAACTTTCCATAGCCACCTCTGGCTGGGTCGTAGTCCTGCCTGTATTCGTCTCTCACCTGCAGAGAAACAGAAACAATGAATCATTCAAACTTCATCTCTTTAAGTTTCCTAAGAACAACATTCACTGTGGATTTGGTGTTCTAATCTCCAGTAAATTGGGTTGAATGTACCATAAATTCCGGACTATAAGCCATAGGCGCCCATCAACATTTCTGCTGGTGGGGCCTCGGACGGGCGGTAAGTCTGACGCTACTTTTGTACTAAGCCGGATAACCCCTAAACGAATAATAATTTAACCGAAGCCCCGTTTCAATCCAATCCAATCCACTTTATTTATATAGCACATTTAAACAACAATAATGTTTCCAAAGTGCTGTCATCATTTGAACAAATTTGGTCCACCCTGAAAACAAAATCAAAATAAATTTAAAAACTCTGACTTTTAACAACAAAGTATGAATGTTCTGCCCTGAGCAATTGCTCAAAGTCCTTGTTTCCTGCCGGACCTTTTAAGTGCTGGACACATTGATCCAGACAAGCAGCAACATGGTGGGAATCCCAGAGTGTCAGCTTCATCACGAAACTCAGTCAAACATTTGTAAGTAGATATCGTGCATAAAAGATATTTAGTTTGTTTTGTAATGAAATTGCTGACTTTGTAATGTCTTTTGTATTTGTGGGTGTGTTACTTGTCTGAGAGTATCTTGTTTAAAACATGTAATGCAAATTTTGACCAGTTGGGAGCGACAACGCTACACCTTAGGTTTAATTTTAATAATTTAAATACAGTGTGTGCAATATCTACATGTGTAAAACATTTGTAGTTTGTTGTGTGAATAGATCAATACCAAAACTATTTTAATTATGTAAAATACACAAAGGATGTTATACTTTTGTCATGTTTATCTTATGTTTTTATTTTCAGTCTTACAAACCTAAATGAAGGAAGAAGGGTAAAGAAATAAAACTGAGGAAGGAAAATAATTAAAATGAAAGAACATCAACGCTGAACAAAGATTCTGGAGCTTCTGTTTCTTCATGCTTTTAACTAGCTGTACAAGCTGGAAATTAGCAGAGGTGGGTAGTAACGTGCAACATTTACTCCGTTACATCTACTTGAGTAACTTTTAGGAAAAATTGTACCTTTAAGAGTAGTTTTAATGCAACATACTTATACTTGAGTATATTTATAGAGAAGAAATGCTACATTTACTCGGCTCCATTTATCTACATTCAGCTCGCTACTCATTTTTATCGATCTGTTAATGCACGCTTTGTTTTGTTTTGGTTTGTCAGACAGACCTTCAAAGTAGGATCTGTCGCATGCCTGCGTTTCACCAATCAAATGCAGTCACCGGTGACGTTTGACTCTGTTTCACCAATCAAATGCAGTCACTGGTGACGTTTGACTCCGTTTCACCAATCAAACAGAGCCAGGCGGTCACATGATTAACTGCACATAGAGTTTCAGCGGCAAACAACATGCTTTAACTGACTGGTGACTGCATTTGATTGGTGAAACGCAGTCAAACGTCACCAGTGACTGCATTTGATTGGTGGAGCAGAGTCAAACGTTACCAGTGACTGCATTTGATTGGTGAAACGCAGGCATGCGACAGATCCTACTTTGAAGGTCTGTATGGCAAACCAAAACAAAACAAAGCGTGCATTAACAGATCGATAAAATTCAGTAGCGAGCAGCGAGCTGAATGTAGATAAATGGAGCGGAGTAAAAGTAGCGTTTCTTCTCTATAAATATACTAGTACAATTTCTGGCTACTCTACCCACCTCTGGAAATGAGTAGCGAGGGCAGAATAATAATTTATTGACGGTGCGAAAACCGATGTGTTTACTTTGCAATTAAGTCAACGCAGTCTCGTACAAATGTAGCCTGCGGAGGCACTTTCTGACGTAACAGACACATTTCGATGTCTGGCCCCAGAGCCCTTCAGCTCTTAAAACCGCGGCCCCCTTCATCATGTAGTTATTAAATAGTCCTGGTCTCTAGTATTTCCTTCAGTTTGGTTCTTTCAACCATAACGTCCGTCTTTTAGTCGTCTATAGCATTTCTACTTGTATGGAGTCTCCATTCATCACTCCATGCAACATTTCTACATTTTACAATGTAACTAAAACCCTTCATACTTACTAAATCATCCAATGTGTGATGTCTATGTTAGTTCAATCAGCTTGAGGTCAAGGCTTCTATAAAAATAACTATAACAATAGACTTACCTGTCCTCCAGACTTGCCACGACCATACTGTCGTCCTTCCTTAAAGCCGATGTCCCAGTCTGTCCTGATCATACGGTCATCGAGTCGTGTGCCATTGATGAAGCGCATAGCATGTTCTGCATCTGCCCTTGTGTAGTATCTTACACAAGCTGGGGTTAAGGTTTGTGGCAGACTCTTACGGCGTCACACAACAATTATAATTATTATGATAACAAATCAATTAAGTCTGGGTTGTGTATTTCTTCAAAGAAAATCAATTTCGAAACCCAAAAGGATACTCGACAAAGCAGAAGCCGCAGGCCGTCTTCTTTACCTTATCCAGACCGATGATGATGCGCTTCACGTCTCCACTTTTAGAGAAGAGCTCATGTACCTGCACGGCAAAAACAAAATTGATTAGAAATACAATAAAAAGTATGCAACTTTAACAATGAAAACAGGCGTCAAAAAGGTCTTCTAAAATACTATTTTTCAACTATTTTAAATAAGTCACTATGAGGTTCAAATACTGAGGACATCTGTTAAACCAGGGGTGTCAAACTCAAATACAGACTGGGCCAAAATTTTAAATGGAAGAAAGCTGCGGGCCAAGGTTGAACAAATTAACCTTTTAATAGGGACCCAAACAAGTTTTGCATTAAATATTGAACAAGCAAGGCTTATATAACTTTAGTGACATGCAAAATCCAGTTTCAAATAATAATAATAATAATTAAAAAACATCAATGGCATATCAAATAAAATTTAAATAAAAATGTTATGCATTTTTTTCTAGTTGCAATCTTTTGAGGTAAATATCAAATTTTTTCCACAGGCTAATAATACATTTGAAAATAAAATAACAATAATGAATGAACAAAACATTCAAGCCTTGAAGTAACAAGAAAAAATGCATGAATAAAACGTTAATTATTGCTCAGTGTGCTGGAAGTTTCCCGGAAGAGTTAGTGCTGCAAGGGCTTCTGGGTATTTGTTCTGTTGTGTTACGGTGCGGACGTTCACCTGAAATGTGTTTGTCATTCTTGTTTGGTGTGGGTTCACAGTGTGGCGCATATTTGTAACAGTGCTAAAGTTGTTTATACGGCCACCCTCAGTGTGACCTGTATGGCTGTTGACCAAGTATGCCTTGCATTCACTTGTGCGCGTGTGTGTAAAAGCCACAAATATTATGTGACACGCTGTTAGTATGGAGGAAAAGCGGACGTGACGACAGGTTGTAGAGAACGCTAAAGGCAGCGCCTTAAATGCATGCCCCCAATATAGGTGGAAATCGGTAGAAATTCGGGAGAATGGTTACCCCGGGAGATTTTCGGGAGGGGCAGTGAACTTCGGGAGTCTACCGGGAAAATTAGGAGGGTTGGCAAGTATGAGTATTAGCGGTGAATGCGGTGTTATACAGCGGCACCGACGCTGTATAACACCGGCGGGCCAGCTCTAATGCTAAATTGATATTGGCTCAAGGGCCAAATTAAATTGCACGGCGGGCCAGTTTTGGCCCGCGGGCCAGAGTTTGACACCCATGTGTTAAACAGACAAGAAGCAAGGAATCATGCAGAGACAGAGTTCAATTTTGCTCAATGAGGAGAGACGTTTAGGCTGTACTCTGGTAACAGAAACAACCTACGCTCTAAAATCCTGCCCACGTGCTCCTCTATTTATTTGGGAGGTCCCTGGTTACATCACTGAGGCTGTTGCTGCAAAAAGGGGGGCAATCTCAGCAGCCCCAGTTAGAAACAATATATGACTCTTAATGAAATGCAAATGTATCTGCGCTGTCTGCGTCACGGCACTCGATGTTCGCCCTTGGCAGTCAGCAGACTCGCTTTGCACAGAGAGAGAAGTACACCTTCAGCACAATTGATAATAACTATAGCGACGACCTTTAAGCATAATTATTCTAACAGTCACAGCCCATTGGATGCAGTTTAGATTATTTTAAAATGTGTTCAGTACAGATAGTAGAAACACTGTTTTACTACCTTACTAGGAAGGTAAAGAACAGGCTAGCCATTACCTCCCTGCTTGGCACTCAGCACTAAAGGTTGGAATTGGGGGTTAAATCACCATAAATGATTCCCGGGCGCGGCACCGCTGCTGCCCACTGCTCCCCTCACCCCCCAGGGGGTGATCAAGGGTGATGGGTCGAATGCAGAGAATAATTTCACCCCATCTAGTACGTGTGTGACAATCATTGCTACTTTAACTTTAAAACACATATATAGTGTAAATAAGAGAACTCTGAACTGATGTAGTTCAGATGAAATGTGGCATAATCTCATACCTGCTCCTCTGTGGTGTAGAAGGAAAGGTTCCCAACATACAAAGTATGACTCAATTCCAGGAGCTTCTCCTGTTCATGGCACATACCCTGCAAAGAAAATAGCAAAATAGGATTTACACATGACTTGCTTACAATTTGCCTTAGGGGCAAATTGAAACTGAATTTCTAGATTGTTATGTTATGTTTTAAGCAGAGGTCTCAAACTCAATTTGCCTGGATGCAGAGCCTGGGTGAGGCTGGGCCGCAAGAAAAGATTTCTTAAAAAAATATATTTTTAAATGTCTTTACTTTTACTTTCAACACAAAATAAAATCAAAATATAAATGAACAAAATGAGAATGAAGAACTATGAGGCAATGCAAATTAAATACAAATAAAAAAACAGTTTGATTTGGTACGGGTTATGACTGTTATTACTGACGGACAGGTGTCATGGTGTGACTGCAGCCAGGCACGTAAGAAAACCCTCGTCTCCTTGGCAACGTCTCTGTCGCTTTCACTCATTTGCCGCTTTTCCACTAACGCAGGGGTAGGCAACCTGGAACGTTGGTTAAATTAAAAAAAAAAACAACAACAGCGGCTGTTTAGCTCGGTTGGTAGAGCGGCTGTGCCAGCAACTTGAGGGTTGCAGGTTCAATTCCCGCTTCTGCCAACCTAGTCACTGCCGTTGTGTCCTTGGGCAAGACACTTGACCCACCTGCTCCCAGTGCCACCCACACTGGTTTGAATGTAACTTAGATATTGGGTTTCACTCTGTAAAGCGCTTTGAGTCACTAGAGAAAAAGCGCTATATAAATATAATTCACTTCACACTTCAACTAACGGTTTGATTTGGTCCGGGTTATGACTGTTATTACTGACGGACAGGTGTCGCGGTGTGACTGCAGCCAGGCACGTAAGAAAACCCCCGTCTCCTTGGCAACGTCTGTCGCTTTCACTCATTTGCCGCTTTTCCACCAACGCAGGGGTAGGCAACCCAGAACGTCGGAAGAGCCATTTTTGACCCAAATAACACAACGCTGTCAAGCGGCGTTCACTAAAAACTTCCGGGCCGCGCTAACATTAAACTTTCCTATTAAGGTGGGGGCCGCTTTTAAACCATACGTTTTATCTTATATATCCGTCCATTATTTTGTTTTTGAATTAATATCTGTTTTAACCCAATAGGGACAATAGATTTTGACTATCATCAAAGCTAAACAGGATATGCAAAATCTGTAAGCTTTGAAGGGTGAAAAAACATTTTGGATGTATGTTTTTAACACTTATTTTCCTCACATTTCCCAATAAAAGTCAGTCCTAAACAAATATAGCAGACATGTCATGGTTTTCTTTACCCCTTTGAGGCCTTTTGGTCAGGTAATGTCACGGGTTTAAATTAGTAAAATCACTCAGGTTACGTAAATGTATACTAGTTGAAAAATGTGACATTTGATCAAAATATATAAAAATGTATTAAAATGAAAAAAAAAAAACTAACATTCTAAAGTTCTGAAGTTGATTGTGTGAACTGAGCAAAAACGTATAACAAAATATGAAAAATGAATCGTTCAATGTAGGGCTGGGCGATATATCGATATATACGATATATCGCAGGTTTGTCTCTGTGCGATATAGAAAATGACTATATCGTAATATTCGATTATATGTTCTCACACCATTGCTTTAAGCTGCGTGCATTACATTACTGGTGTTTTTCACTCCTTCTCGTCTGTCCTTCTCACAGAGACGGAAAACAAGCCCGTCACATACTCTCGCGCGTCTAGCGTCATAGCTCTCGCCGATCAGAGAGGTAGCAGCATGGCTAATGTTAGCTGAGCCAGGTCAAGCGAGCGCAGCTTCCGACAATACAAGAGAAAGATGGTGCGAAACTTATCACAAATGGAGGAAGAACAGTAAATGCCCAACAAAAAGAGCAGGGGGTCCATCATCTGGCGGTGGTTTGGCTTCAAGTGGGAAGATATTCAGCAGACAACAGCAATATGCTGTTCAATGTATGAACTATGATGATTAACCTGTGTGATGACTGTATTATGCTGATTGTATATATTTGTACCATGAATTGATTAACGTGGACCCCGACTTAAACAAGTTGAAAAACTTATTGGGGTGTTACCATTTAGTGGTCAATTGTATGGAATATGTACTGTACTGTGCAATCTACTAATAAAAGTATCAATCAATCAATGCAAAGTATACAGCAGAAGTGTTACTACAAAAAGGTAGCAACACTATTAATTTGTTCTGTCATTTAAAAAGTCACCCGTGAGAGAATGAAGAGTATTTAATGAACACAGTTTTGGTCAATTGACTTAGTTGTAATTTCCCTCTCTGCATGAAAGTTTAAACTGAGGATTTATTAATGCATTATGAAGAAGAATGTTTGAATGTAGACACATAGAATCATCATACTGCTGTGATTATATGCATCAAGTGTTCATTCAAGGCCAAGGCAAAATATCGTAATATATATCGTATTTCGCAATATGGCATGAAAATATCGCGATATTTATAAAAGCCAATATCGCCCAGCCCTAGTTCAATGCCTAGCTCCATAATAGACGCTAATTTCCGGATTTTTCGGACTATAAATCACAGTTTTTTTTCATAGTTTTGGCCAGGGGTGCGACATATACTCCGAGTGTGAAATTATTAATACATTACCGTAAAATATCAAATAATATTATTTAACTCATTCGCGGAAGAGACAAAGAAAATGTCAGCAATCGTCACACACATGTCAACCAATAATAATTCGGCGGGGGAGGGTCATGGCAGAAGTGCATTGTGTGTCATTGAATGCTAACTGCTATATGCTATATGCTACTGCCGTAGCTATTGAAATGGATCATTTCATCGTTGGCGGTAACTTATACAAACTGAGAAGGGCTGAACAAAAATGGCATCAAAAAGGAAATCATGTACTGCAGATTACAAGCTGGACGTAGTGAAATATACAGCAGAAAACGACAAGAGGAAGCGGCGCATACCTTTGGAGTTAGCAGAGTTGTTTAGAAGCGACATTGAGGAAGAAGATTTCATGAGATTTATGGATTAGGAGTGAGAGATAGTTTGGTAAAGGTATAGCATGTTCTATATGTTATAGTTATTTGAATGACTCTTACCATAATATGTTAGCTTAACATAGCAGTTGCTTATTTATGCCTCATATAACCTACACTTATTCAGCCTGTTGTTCACTGTTCTTTATTTATTTTAAATTTCCTTTCAAATGTCTATTCTTGGTGTTGAATTTTATCAAATACATTTCCCCCAAAAATGCGACTTATACTCCGGTGCGACATATATATGTTTTTTTCCTTCTTTATTATGCATTTTCGGCCGGTGCGATTTATACTCCGGAGCGACTTATAATCCGAAAAATACGGTTGTTGCTTTTAAAGATGCAGTATCCAGTCTCAGTGTCATGGAAAAAGGAGTTCCACTGGGTTCTACGTTGGGACCCCTTTTATTTTCTATATATATTAATGACCTTCCTCGAGTATGAACTAAATGCCAAGTACATTTATAGGCGGACAATACTGTTGTCTATGTGTCAGGTGCTAATATAAATCAGCTTCAGATTTCAATTCAATTCAGAACTGGCTTAGAATTCATTTGTTAAAACTTAAAGGGGAACATTATCACAATTTCAAAAGGGTTTAAAACAATAAAAATCAGTTCCCAGTGGCTTGTTGTATTTTTTTTTATTTTTTTTCAAAATTTTACCGGTCTCGGAATATCCCTAAATAAAACTTTAAAGTGCCTTATTTTCGCTCTCTGCGAAGACACTGGCCATTTCCCTGTGACGTCACACAGTGCTGCCAATGTAAACAAACAATGGGAATACCACAGCAAGATATAGCGACATTAGCTCGGATTCAAACTCAGATTTTCAGCGACTTAAGCGATTCAACAGATTACGCATGTATTGAAACAGATGGTTGGAGTATGAAAATACTGAAGAAGAAACTGAAGCTATTGAGCGAATTGACGCTATTCATAGCCATAGCATGGCGAATAGCTGCGTTAGCATCGCCGATAAAATGTGCGGACCAAACGATCAGGACTTTCGCATCTTTTGACACTGGAGCAACTTAAATCCGTCGATTGGTAAGTGTTTGTTTCGCATTAAATGTGGGTGGAAGGAAACGTAATATAGTTGCAAATGCATCTACAGGTTATCCATACATCTCTGTGCCATGTCTGCTTTAGCACCGCCGGTAAATAGCATGTTAGCATCGATTAGCGTAGCATGTTAGCATCGATTAGGCTGGCAGTCAACATCAACAAAACTAACCTTTGTGATTTCGTTGACTATCATTGCAAATGCATCTGCAGGTTATCCATACATCTCTGTGCCATGTCTGTCTTAGCATCGCCGGTCAAATTTGGAGACACTGTCACATTCAATGGGGGTCTGGCGGCAGACACTTTGGCATCTTCGGGCCAGTGGTGCAACTTGAATCCCTCCCTGTTAGTGTTGTTACACCCTCCGACAACACACCCACGAGGCATGATGTCTCCAAGGTTCCAAAAAATAGTCAAAAAAACGGAAAATAACAGAGCTGAGACCCGGTGTTTGTAAGGTGTTGAAAATGAAAATGGTGGGTGTGTTACCTCGGCGACGTCACATTCTGACGCCATCGCCTCCAGCACGATAAACAGAAAGGCATTTAATTCGCCAAAATTCACCCATTTAGAGTTCGGAAATCGGTTAAAAAAATAGTCTTTTTTCTCCACCATCAAGGTATATATTGACGCTTACATAGGTCTGCTGATAATGTTCCCCTTTAATATGAGAAAAAATCCCTCTATATGCTTTTTGGAACTCGCCACTCGCTACAATCTGCGGTTTTTGAACATTTACTTTGACAATGTTACTCCAACGACCAAGTACCCAGGGGTCTGGCTTGACTGTGAACTTACCTTAAAATGACATATAGACTATATGATTAAGAGAAGTTCCAGTTTCTCTATTCAACATGTTGGAAAAGGAGTAGGAAGAAGCAGAGCTTATTTAATCATACCCACTTTCCTTTACATCAGGGATGTCCAAACTTTTTCCACTAAGGGCCGCACACTGAAAAATCAAAGCAAGCGATGGCCATTTTCATAATTTTATTTTTAAAAACCAATACAATATATGTATAAAAAATATACTCAGTTATGATCCAGGGTTTTGCCCCCCAAAAAATATAAAAAAAGTGTCATTATTCGGTATTAGTATTTTTATTATTAATCAAGTTTTAAATCTCTAGATCAACATTAGGGAAAAAAATGGAAAAAACATAAAATATGCTATATTTTCACCCAATACATTTTTTATTTGACATTATTTAATAATTGGAGCCTTAATTTTGGATTTTGATTCATTATTATTTTTTGAGCAATGATACTTAAAAACAAATCACACTAAAATAATTGGGGACCTAAAAGTGTTAAAAATAAATAATAATTTTTTTTTACTGTTTACTTTCAGCACAATAATCTCGACATCAACTTCAGATATATCCGTAAATGTTTTGTTTTATTGTTGTTTATGTTTTGTTTGTTTGTTTTAGGCCCTTCTTTAAAAAAAACAGCTCAGTTTTTTATGTGGTAAAACACAAAAAGTGCAACATTTTCCCCAAAAAATATTTCAAAGTGGAATATTTAATGTGACGTAATCAGAGCCTTGAATAGGTCAATAATTCAAAATGACATTGATTTTGATTCGTTATTATTTTATAAAGAAAGAACCAGCCTGCATGGCAACTTTGTGTAATAAAAGTAAGCATTGCAACAATTTCTTGTTACATTTCACCTGTTTGCTCTTTCATACCACTTTTTATGATTTTAATTTTTTTCAATTGTATTCTTAAAATGTGCCGTGGGGCCGGTAAAAAATAACCCCCAGGCCGCACTTTGGACACCCCTGCTTTACATAGTAGTTGCTAAAAGTTTTGTTCACTTCCTGTTCTGAATTTAGTCACAATATACTCCATAAATAATAACAATAATAAATAAATAAACAATAATTGGTGAAGTAAGTTATATTTCATATGGAGACCACTAAGCGCCGACATGAGAGCCCGTTTCAGGGTTACACTATTGTCTTTTTTTTCAATAAGTCTCTCAGTTGCTTTCCAGCAATTGTCTTTTTCTCTTTCGTTCTCGCTCGCGCTCTGGCTCCAGCCCCAACCCCGTCTCTCATCCTGGCTGCTGCTTATAACAGAGCGACAGGTGATTAGATAACAAGGCTCAGGTGAGCCATCTACGCAGCTCTCGCTGATTTCGAGACCGGTCCTGGCACACCCCAGTTCGCTGCAGGCCCGCGGGCCACACCCCCTCCACAGTTAGCTTCAGAGTAACAATGTTATTAGAAAGAATAAGAGACCTATTATACTCTAGAAATGTTGGTCTTAATTAAAAATGCACGCGTGTAGTTGTGTTCAGTGTTAAAAAAAATATTATATGGCTCTTACGGAAATACATTTTAAAATATTTGGCTTCTTGGCTCTCTCAGCCAAAAAGGTTCCCGACCCCTGATCTAGAACATTAATGGATGGATGAATGAAATAAATTCAGAATGTTTATCTTTGTGCTCTGCGATGAGGTGGCGACTTGTCCAGGGTGTACCCTGCCTTCCGCCCGATTGTAGCTGAGATAGGCGCCAGCGCCCCCCGCGACCCCGAAAGGGAATAAGCGGTAGGAAATGGATGGATGGATGGATGGATATCTTTGTGCTTCTTCTTTGTACTTTGTAAACACTTTAAAGTTTGAAGAGTTTCTTGAAGTGGATCATGTTAGTACATTGTTTGATTCCTTTGCTTAATACATTCCATCATTAAGTTCCACATAATGATGTACTGAAGGTCTTAAGTGTTGTACGTGTGTACTAATGTTTTAATATTACATTTTCTCCAAGGTTATATTTATCTTGTGTTGAGAAGAATTGTTGTACATTCTCTGGGAAGCAGATTAGTTTTATTTGTGTATAATTGTTAGCTGTTTGGATATTCACTAGGCCCTGCGATGAAAGAGCGACTTGTCCAGGGTGTACACCGCCTTCCGCCCGATTGTAGCTGGGTTAGGCACCAGCGCCCCCCCGCAATAAGCGGTAAAAAATGGATGGATAG